>NW_008704544.1:1722301-1763814 GCF_000326865.2 Helobdella robusta
CGCAAACACACAAGCATTTTCGAAATAAACAAATTATCAAAATCTCCAACTCAAAGATAAGCTGACGTAGAGACGTGTGGCACAGCATAAAGGATGCAAAAAATTTTGTTATAAATCTTTAGAGAGAGAGAGAGAAAGAGAAAGAGAGAGAGAGAGAGAGTTATAAATCTTTAGAGAGAAAGAAAGAGAGAGACAGAGTTATAAATCTTTAGAAAAGAGAGAGAGAGAGAGAGAGAGAGAGAGAGTAAAAACAACACAAAATAAAAAGTTATACAACAAAAAAAACTTCAACTCCGTCAATCGATCCGCCATCTTGAATCACGTGATAGCATCTTGTTCTTCTTATCTGGTTGTCATGGCGAAAGACGCGAGAAGTGACTAACAACCGCAGATAATTCGTCTTTTATTTATGCGCTACTATGCATATGTATGCCTACCTGATGGATGGATGGATGGATGGATGGATGGATGGATGGATGGATGGATGGATGGATGGATGGATTAACGTAGGTGTGCATTTGCGCTTACATTACGTGTCTTTCTTTCTATATGTGGGCGTGTATATTTATGTGTTTGGCGCGCGTGTAGAGTGCGTATATTTATTATGTGTATATACAGTGTATATGTGTATTTTATATACAGTGTATATGTGTATTTTATATACAGTGTATTTGTGCATATTATACACATAATATAGGTCGTTTGTATTTGAGACGGGTTTATAGATAGACAGACATGTATGCGTAGGTAGATTTGTGGGTTGATGAGTATGAATGTGATGTGTTTATGTGTTTCTATGAGTTTGTATGTGTGATGTGTGTGTGTGTTTGTGTGTGTATGTGTGTCTGTTGTTAGCTGCATACCTAACCCTCACTCATACCATTTCATTGTTCATTGTTTAACGCAGTGTTTTTGGCTTTGTTTTTACCGAATTGCTATCTTTAATAATAATAATTGTAATAATAATAGTATTATTATTATTACATATATTATAATCATTATTTTAGATTATTATTATTTATATTATTATCATTATTTCTTCTTATCCTTTTTATTGTTTTTTCTCATAAGAAATTTACACACCTAAAGACACGCGAGCCTGTGGCCGCGACTCAAGACCTTGATATATAAGGCACGGATAAATATGTAAATATAACATAGATCATTTATTATTTCTATATTTTATTATTATTCATATTATTATTGTTATTATTATTATTATTATTGTCATTTCATAGTATTTATATTTATTATTTTTATTATTATTTTGCTATAATTAATCTATACGGCGGAGGAAATATCATATTGATGGCCGTATTATACGGTACATGAAAACATAAAAATAAAAAAATTTGTGAATAAATAAATAAATAATAAAAAAAATAATAATAATAGTAAAGTTAGTGAAAGCTAAATAGATGAATATTAATAGAGGGAATAATAATAAGAATAATAATGAAAACAGATTTAATTGCGTTAAGATATCGATACAAAACTGATATAACAAAATGAAACTGGTATAACGAAACGAAACCGGTAGAACTAAACGAAACTGGTATAAGGAAACGAAACTGTAATTTTTCATTTTTGTGCAATATGTAATCTTAACGATGTAACATCGAGTTACCTAAAATAAATTATATTTTTTGATGAATCAGTGAAAATTTTAGAACATAATGTAGAATATTTTTTTAAAAGAAATAATTAAAAAATGTTATTTGCATTATGAATGAAAGAATGCACCGCGGCAAAAAATAATTTTTTAAATGGAAAATAAATTGTATTATTCTCATTTTAGTCCAAATGTTAAATTTATAAAAGAAAAAATTTGAATTTTTAAAAAGTTGGAGAGAAAAGATAAGAGATAAAAGAACAAACCGACCAGTCGTGAATCGCAGATGAGGAAAAGCTATGCAACTGCCATAATCAGGACATTTCCTCCGTTAGATCAACAAACACACTAAACTAAGCCGCACACAGGCATACACACGAACACACAGACACACCGATGTATGCACACTTTCTTCTCTATTTGTCTGTCTGTCTCTCTCTTCTCTCTCTCTTTTTCCTCTTTTTCTCTCTTTCACACACACACACACTCACGCACACCACACATCTATGCACTTTGTCTGTTTGTTTATCTCTCTCTCTCACTCTCTCTCTCTTTCTCTCTCTCTTTCTCTTTCTCTTTCTCTCTCTCTCTCTCTCTCCCACATGCAATGTTTTTGCAATGACTCAGTTCGAATACTGTCTCTACCAAATCTCAAAGAAAAATTGTCACACACGTTCGCGTGCGTGCTACGGCCCTTGGTCATGTACAAACATTCAACTGTGATAAGATAGGTGAAAAATGCTAAAGTGTATTTAGCTTTTTGCACGTCAGTTCAGTCCTGCTTTTTTTATAGAAATTTAAAATTTTGATTAACATGAAAAACGCGAACTTAACCTAAAAAATTATTGCGAAAATCAAATATTAAAAACTGCCTACTTCCTCTAAAGCAGTCGTGAAAAAAAAAACCAAAAATATCAAAAATCCTGAAAATTGAAATGAATAAAACAAGTCCAGCAAAAGTAAAATACGCAAATGTTACATCAAAAAAACACTTAAGTGTGTGTATATTAAAAAAATGTTGGCATAAGAGCAAAAGATAAATAAAAACAAAATTGTTTTTCTTGGAAAAACAAAAATGTGAATCACATGCAAATAAAAACAAGCTCAAACATGTTTAGACAGGTACAAAAACATATACAAACATACAGAGATACAAACATACAGGCATACAAAAACATATACAAACACATAAAAAAAACATATACAGACATATACAAAGACATAGACAGATATGTACAAAAACAAATACAGACATAAAAACATTATACAGATACAGAAACACAAACATACATACACTACACAAGCATACATACACATACACACACGTACTCAGACATAAAAGTAGTCAGAACTGGAGTAAAATGTATGGCTTATGGAAAGATTAAAGTCAGAGGAGAACATTAAGATGGGCCTATGTAAACATCAGTCTGATGTTGCTGTCGTTTTTGGTTGTCGTTGGCCAGCACAAATTGCATCACATATTCAGAGGGAGAGCAAAGCAACATGTATATTTCCTGCTTCTGTCCGCTGCATTTCACAATTTATGCTGGGTAGTTTAACTTCTTCAATGTTTGAAAAATCAATAACCGGACTTAGATAGATACTAACCGATATTATCAAGAACAGAGGCAGCTAAACTGTTTTAACTTCAAAAATTGCAACGTTCAACGCTAAATTATTCAACGGAACAAATTTCTTTAGAAAATGAGCAAAACGTTGTTAAATAAAATTAACACAAACTCTAAACAAATAGAAACAGGATAATAAACATAAGCATGGTATAAAGAGCAGATGTTTATTATTTCATTCGTTCATCCGTTCCTAACTCATTTTTGTGGAGAAGGCATCTTTTAATAAGTTTATCATCTGACGACCATGCAAACATCGCCGCATTCATCTTCAACGTGAGATTAAAATTCCGCTCATGATCATGACGTAAGCAGGAAAGCAAATTCGGTATGCTAAACATTCATTTTCAAATATTTTGCCAGAATTTTTGTTTTAACGCTGCTCATTTAACTGAAAATTGGAGCAAACTATAGCCTATTGTGATTTTTAGTTTACTTTGTAATCATGTTCATAAAATTTTACGCTTGCATTACAGAAAGTTTGTCAAATTTATGTAATGTAATGAAAATTCACGAATTTTATTTATTTTGTCATGTTTTTACGCACTAGGGTATTTGGCTGATCTTTATGCGTGCAAGTATTTGTCAAAAATCAATCTACTATTCAATATAGAGAGACTGAGATGATTGCCTTATAACACATGTACAAAGGTTTGCTCCAATCATCTGCCTCTATTCTAACGTTTTCATGCAAGTCTGACTATTTTTTAGACATTTTATTAGTAGAACTTTTTCTATTTAAAGTGTAATTGTCAATTGTGTCTTTATTCATCATTACAACCATAGAGTTTCAAGACTAGAATTGTTCTGCTCTAAGTAGAACAAGCGTTGTCCTTGCATCACACATTAAATTGTATTATATACAAAATATTTTCAAATGACATATTAGTATGATTTAATTATTTAGTTACACAAACGTTTTCCTATAACGTTGAAGATCATGTACTATGGCTAATGACCGTTGTAAAATCTTAACAACTTTCCATAATTTTTTTAATTTAAACTAACTTTTAGTAAACATCAATCTAATGTCAACGTTCATAAATAAAAATTTTTAATTCCAAAAATTTAATTTATAATTTATAATAATAGTCGTGTACTAATTAATAATTTAGGTCCGTAGTCTTGTTTAAGATGTCCAATTTAAAAATAGAAGAGACAGATTTGTTGTGCAAGAAGGGATGTGGTTTCTACGGCAATCCAGCCTGGCAGGGTTACTGCAGCAAATGTTGGAAGGAATTGAAGCACAACAAGGATGACAAAATGTAATTTTTTTTTATTAATTAAAAAATTAAACAAATATACCAAAGTTGGAATAATATTTAATTCAGTTTAATCATTTTATTCTTAGATTTTTACATTTTTTACTGTTGAGTTTTATTTTACTGTTTGTCTGCTCATTTTTTTCTTTTTTTGTAAACTCTATGTAAGTAAAGTGTAAAGTTTACACTGTAAGCATAAATAAACTCTAAAAAAATACAGTAATTTGTTGAGTAAAAAACTGACAATTTAATCTTTTTTTATTTTTTAGTTAATGTTATTGATTTTTGTTTTGTATATAAATTTCAGTAAATTTTTGGGAAAGAATGAACTTTTAGGCTTGGCCAGTTCTTTGAAATTTGACCCCAAGACTACCCTACAACAACAGCAACAACAACAGCCTTCTAGCACTCAACAACAACATTCTCTGCTCAGAAAATCAAAAATAATACCATCAATTTTTGGAAAAAGTCTTAGTAAGTTGTTGTTGTTGTTGATTTTTTCATATTCTTCTCCAAAATGTTCATTTAAATTAATAATTCTTTATGAAATATCTGCAGATTTTATACATACATGAGTGTTTTACAAAGATAATTCTCATTCATATACATATATTTTTAATTTGGTAACATTGTACCCAAACACTAAATAATTCCATATTATTCTTGTCAGACCATGATCAACAATCTCATTCCCATCGACACCAACAAAGCAAACCTCGATCGACGACGACACGGCAATCGAGTGAAGAGAGTCAAAAAGTTGGTAAGGAATTAGTGGACTATTTACGATCTTTGGATATGAAAGAGATCATGATCAACATCCCCAAGCAAGTTAAAGGAGTCATTGAGAAACTCTACCAGATGAGTTTGGGTAACAGTCCTGTCGATGAACTTTCCGAGATGCTCTCAACTTTTTATCAACTCATGAATGACAACATGACCAGTAAACACCTTTATAAAGGTTTATACAAATGTAATCAAACTTTTGAATATTTAATTTTTTTCTTGATAACATTTAGAAAAACGAAAATTATAATACTAACTTAATATTATAATAATAATGGAGAAATAATTTAGAGAATCGTCAAACTTACTCAGAAATTTTCTAAACACCATCACCGAACTAGACCTCAAAGCAGAAGAAGCTGAAGAGTTATTGAACTTGTGCGAGAGATACGTACTGACAAGACTTTATTCGCACCTGTTCAGCCCATCAGTGACAGACGACGAACAACTGGATTTGAAGTTGCAGGCTCGAATAAGAAGCCTGCATTGGATTTCTGTCCACTTGCTGGACGTTGTACTCAATGAATCCATTGATGGTGTTAGAGAACACGTGGAGTCTGCTATTACTGGTTTGTTGGTTTTTTTTGTTTTGTTTGAGTTTGTTTGTGTTTGTTTGTTTGCTTGTGTTTATTTTTTTATTTTAACTTGATAGTAAATTTTATAGCATGATAATAGTATGAATAATAACATTAACTATATTCTAAAAAATTTTTAACTTTTATGCTCTATAATAATGATGATTTTAACTGGGTTAATAATGAAAATTTTATAACTCTCAATAATAAAAATAATAATATAAATAATAATAATTACTGTATGAATCATGATAAGTATGTTGTGTGCTGCTGTGTGTTTTTATATAAGGATGATTCATTCTTAATGATGCTTGTGATGACTTACCTAATTGTCTGATGAATGTAATGGAATGGTAATTGTTCTCAGCATGTTGTGTGTGCTGCTGTTTGTTTTTTCATCATCACGTCTTCTTCCTCCAACAGCAATCATAGAGATGAATGCCAAAAGATGTCCGCAAGATAAATTGGAATGTGTGGTAAAATGCAGTAAGCACATTTTCGAAGCCCTCAAATTTTCAAAAAATGAACCGGCCTCGGCAGACGAGTTCCTCCCGGCCCTTATCTACATCGTCCTGAAGGCTAACCCCCCGCTACTCGAGTCGAACATTCAGTTCATCACCAGGTTTACTAATCCGACCAGGCTGATGACTGGCGAAGCTGGCTACTATTTCACTAATTTGGTGGGTCTTTGCAAGCATGCATATTCTTCTTGTCTCTTGTTTAATACTTTTTAAGTGGTTCTTTTTGTTCTCGTATTTTATTAAATTTGTGAAATAGTTCGTTGCTGATGTAAATTCTAAATAATCAATTCAAGAGTTGTTAACCACGCAATCTTTCCAATGCAGTGTTGTGCGGTTGCCTTCATAAAGAGTCTCACTCACGAATCTCTGAACCTGCCAGAGTCAGAATTCAACCGGTACATGAACGGCGAGATAACTGCCCACGACCCACACATCAGCCGAACGTGTGAGGGCCTCAAACTCATGGAGAAGAATGAAAAAACTTTGATGGAAGTGAAGTCGGGCCAGGAGGCTCTGATGGCAGAGATGCTGCAGATGCAGCAGGACATGATTGACTTCAAAACATCTTTCCATTCTCAACTGACGTCATTAAAGATGAGAGCCCCTCTGAAAATTAAACCACGGAGGAAAAAAGTAGACCTAGATGCCGATGACGATAGCAAGGTCCTGCAGTTACCACCTCCACTACAGCCACAAGTTGTCGGTAGTGAAACGTTTAATGCAGTTACTACTGCTGCCACTACTTCATTGTCGAGTGTGCTGGAGTTGATGGGAGGGAGCCAACATCTACCCACAACTGTCATCTCCTGCACTAATTATTTTGATTTCTCAAATGAGTTTGCTAACGTTAATGACGTTAATGACATCAACCTGCATAATCCATCTTCATCTTCTCAATTCGTTTTGAATAATTTAAATAGAAAACAATCATCTGATCCGACATCTTCGGTAAATCAGTCATCAGATGAGACTTCCTCCTTTTCACCATTTATACAAGTTGCTGCTGAAAATGGGCAACAACAACCACCAGCAATGAAAACGGGACATTCAGAGGACCAACGTCAACTACTCAGTCATCAGTCACGAACACAACAACAGCAGCAAAACGACGATCTACAACCACCACAACAACGCAGTCAGCAGCAGCAACAACAAAATTCATCTCAACGACAGTCCGAACAAGAACCAGATCACAATTACCTAACGACAGATCAAGAAGCAAACCAGTCAGAAAACAACCACACGACCGTTGATCAGTCAGTTGACACCTCAAACAATCTACTAGATCCATTTTTGGATCTCGACGATTCGCAAGACGACATCAGCATCGACTTATCTGACAACAGCAACTTGCCTGCAGATTCTGCTAGCATCAACGAAGTCGCTGATACTGTCATCCTTCAAGACAGTAACGTCGCAAAAAGTGATGTCAGTGATGCAGTTAATCATTTTGATAACATCAACTTAGTAATATCTGACAATAATCCGAATGAATCAAATCCTGTTGATTAGTCTTTACATCATTATTTCACATTATTCGCTTATAATTATATTATTTATTCATTTAATTATTATGATTATAACTCCGTTTAAATGTTGAATATTTATAATAATAATTATTATTATTACTTAAAGACAAACTATATGCCTCAGTGTTTAAATGTAAAATATATTGATCCTAGCATGAAAGAGCTATTTATTTTGCATGCACACACCAATCTGAAAATACTAACATTAAAATATAAAATAACATTAATACGGTCATTAAGACATTATTTCTCAATGTATTTTCCAATTTTTGTAAACAACAATAATAACTTGTAATGTAATATATTATAATGTAATAATTGTATTTATTAAATTAATGCATATACGTGAGTTTAAATTTAATAATGTTTAGACGACTCGCTAAGAACGTTAGCGAGGAATTTTTAATGGATCACTTTGGAAGTTTTTTATTGTAATAATAATGAAAATAATAATAATTATTATTATTATTAACATTATTATTGCTTATATAGTCGTCATTTATCGTTAACATCGTCATAATAATAATAATATTATCATTTATATGTTTTAATTGGTTATTATTATTATTATTACTTCAAATTGATTTTCAATAATTTTAATACGTATATTCATTTATTTATTTTATAATATCTAATAATTGTATATATGTCTGTGAGCGTTGAGCTATATAATGATATTATTTTTTTTGGGAATATTTAAGAGATTTTAGCATAATTTTTTAAATATTATTACGAATGGCACAATTTTGTCACGCTTATAAATGTCCATCTTAAAAGTTGTTTTTTTTTCGAAAATACGATTCTAGAAATGTTTTTTTTTTAGTGTGTCTGTAAGTAAATCAGAGGAAAAATATATCAATTTAATTATTTGCTAATTAACTAATTAATTGATTGATTAATTAGTTAATTCATTTATTTATTTATCAATTTCAATCATAAAAGTTTGAGCTATTGTCTTGTAAAAACAATTAAAAAAATTTAAATTTGTCTTCGTTTTTTACTACCAAAAAAATCAGTATTCGTTATTTATAGAGCAACTCCATGTACATAGTAGCAACTTTGTTTTAAATCACCAGAATTATCCACTTCTTCCTTTCAAATCAGCAATTTTTTAGACTCCTGATGCATAGGATTCACCAATCCCCAATCAATCCTCTTTCCGCGTTTCACTTCCACCAACTTCAACATGAGAACGGCGGTGCAGCAGAAACAGGCAGCCATGCCGAAGACCGCCACGACGTACGTCCATCCCAGATAGGCTCCACTTTTTCCTTTCCATGCAGCGTCCTTGCTGTCGAAGTAGTTCTCGTAGTAACGGCCGAATATGACTACCGTTATGAATTGGAAGAATCCTGAAATTAAAAGTGTAGGGATGTTACTTTGTTATATTTTTACTTTTCGGACCGGGCTGCTGTTCAATTTTTTCGACTTACATATAAAATCTCAAATATTTTCGCAGACGAAAATTTTTTAAACGTAATTAGAATCGAATGAGCATTGCGAGTTTACGAAAAAAGCGTTTGATACTAACCAACAGCCACAACAACAATAACAGCTAACAACAACAGAAGAGAACAACGACGACAAACGAATGAACATAACTACCACAGGTGAACATCCCAGCAATGGCGATGCAGTTGAACATGAGGTTGTGTGCGAACGTGGCGACCAGGAGTACCATCGCTACGCATCCCACGGTCGGAAGAAATGTGAAGAAGGATAATATCATGAAGGATTGCGCGGCTTTCAACCAGTCTAAAGTATTTCATTAGATGTTTAATATGTAAGAATTGGAAGAATCGATAATAATGAATAATTTTTAAAGTTTCGTCTTAAAATAAAGAATAAAGTTCGTCAATTTAAAAACAAGGTTTAATCATCAATTACTCAACCAATCATTCAATCAAAAAAATATATTTTCAACCAAGAAGGAACCTGAATAGATGATGTTGACGAAATCGTCACAAATCTGCCTGGACGAACCGCCATACCTCACACCTCTCGTGCCATCACTCACGGACACGATTGGATCGACACAATACTTCCATAGACCTGCAGACGAGCAAATGTTAGATACATTTGTCATTAACTTGTTGAAAATAATTTAAAATTATATGATTTGGAATAAATTAACAAGACATAATAAGCATATTGTCTTGAAAGTTCAAGTTTTAAGAACTACTTTTATTAAAATTGACGAAATTTTTGAACGATTTAATTTAAATTGAATTGTTTCAAAAATGATTCGAACCACCTATATGTTCAACTCTGCGGTTAGGAAAGTGTTTATCGTAAGTGGTGGCCCAGTAGGGAGCTCCCATGGCGATCAAATGGAAAAGAAACGCCACAGCAACGAATACGAATATCAGAATCGACTGCCAATCGACTTCGTATCTCGATTCATCAGTATATTTTGTCGGTCTTGAATATGGCGTTGGCGTAGATGGTGTGGCTGCTGTCGTAGCTGTGTGATGCAGTGCAGCTGAAGGTGTGGTGGTGGTCGTCGTCGTCGTTTCTACAAAGTCTTCACTACTTACTTCCCTGTAACCACCGAATGACGATGAATGCTGCTGCTGCTGTTGATATTGTTGTTGATGATGCATCACTTAATTCTGTTTACAACTGTTAACAGAGGAGAAATTATTCTATCTTATAACAGTTTTATAACAATTATTTTAAATTATAATATTGAAGTGTTAAACCAAATGATTGGAGGATTAAATATTACAAGCACATTCTTTGAAAAGCGTTAATGTTTTTTTTTTCAAAAATCTTCATTAAATACTTTTGATACTAAAAAAAACTTTATTTTCTATAAACATCCAACACAACTTAGTAACAAAAATTTATTAACGTTAAACAAACATTCAGCACTGACTGAATCAAATTAATCGTGAATCAATATAGCGTTCTCTCGTTCTTTTGCAACATGATTCCTGCTTAAATGAAAGCAATATTAATATTAGTTCTATGGGTGCTACTATATGTGTATATAATTATTTTACGGCATGTATGTAGGTACATATGGATTACTTGCTTAATTTATGAAGGAAGAGTTCAAGAGAGAGAGAGAAGGAGAGAGAGAAAAAGAGAGAGATATAAACACAATATAAAACGCAAAACACACACACACACATCCATAATTTAGTTACACGATTCACACCGACTAACGAATTTACTTCTGGATGCCTACCATGCACACGCACGCAAATATTAGTAGTTAACTTTATGCCATTTTAACGTAAGCAATCTACTAATACAAATAGATACCCAAACAATACCTTGATAGCAAGTCATACATCATACTACTAAGAATTGAACTACCAACCAACCAGCCAGCCAGCAAATTTGACATCTCGAGAGTCACTTAGCAACTCTCTCTTCAGAGCTCTGTTGCACAGGCTGTTAAATTGGTGGTAGGTACTTGAAAAACGCAGATTTACAACTCGTGCAATAGCAAGTGCATGCACAGGTATAAATACACAAATTTACATACACAAATACACGTACACATAAACATGAATACACACAAATACATATACACATCCATAAGTACACACACACAAACACACACAAAAATTCAAAACATAAACATCTGAATTCTACTTAATTAAGTATTCATTTATGCGTGTTTATGTACGTGCACTCTTGAGCGTATGCACTTACGTGTGTGTATGTATGCATGCATGCATGTATGTATTTAGAGGAGTAATAGATGCATGTAAATGAATTAATTCACTCTTGGATGTAATTCACTAGAAATAACATGCCGTTGAAACGAATTCGTATTTACATAAATACCTTTACATGATCTAACTTGTCTATATATCAATCAACCAATCAATCAATCGATCGATCAATCGTTCATTCAATCACTCAATCAATCAATTAATCAATCATCCAATCAACCAGCCACCAATCAAATCTATATAGCAAAATTTCAGAGACGCAAGTAAAAAACAACCCAGACACACATTGGAAGAATTATTTCTTAATTTTTATTCCACGTTGTCAAGTAAAACCAACATTCGCTAAATTTTGTATTTTTACAGGTAACCAATTACATCATGGTACATCAACAAATACAAGCACACATATTATATTTATTAATATTATTAAAATAATTATATCGCTCAAAATAATAATAGTAATAATAATAATACAAACATATAATAATAATAATTTCACTAATAATGACGACGATGATGATGATAACAAAGTGTATTTGTTTAATAAAAAAGAGCAATAGTGACCACATCTAATAATAAAATAATAATAATAAAATAATAATAAACTAATTATAACTATAATAAAGTTGGTAAAATGTATAATATATATATATATACTATAAAATAAACAATGTTATTAATTAGCAAGTAGTATTATTTGTTATTATCAGTTTTTAACAGTCAGCAATAACATCATCATCATCACATCACCATCATCATCATCGTTCATATCACCATCATCATCTTCATTCTAACAATGACATCTCTTTCGTAGATTTTATCAATATTATCATTTTCGTTATCATTTGGTCAGCAACTATCTATATAAATAGATCACCATTAGCCTCACTCATATTAACATCATTATGTTTATCTTCTTCGTAACCGTCAACCTCACAATGACGTCATCGTGTCATCACTAATTAGCAGAGTGAGCAATCAATTGGACAACTAGATCAATGTTTTTCACCACACAGTCATACATTGCCAAGTTACCCTTCAACAAAGATGAAGACGACGACGAAGACGACGACGACGATGGCTGTGGCGATGACGGTAGCGATGACGACGACGCGAATGGATCTACCTTCTTACTCTCATCATTACCATCACTTACATCCATGTCTACGTCATCATCGTCACCATCATCGTCGTCATCATCGTTATTAACATTTCCTATACCATCATTATTTTTTTTGCTGCTGCTGCTGCTGCTTTTATTATTATTCGTTTCGTCATCATTGTTACTTTTTTGGTCGCCAGATTTCGTCGTGACGTCATCGCTTACGTCATCGTCATCGACTACATCGAGTCGCCTCTTGAGATTTGTCTTGCTGGGAGTATTGGTGATGGTTGTCGTTTTGGTATTAGGAGTGTTGTTGTTGTTGCTGTTGGCCGTAGTTGTGGTAGTTTTGTTGATGGTTGTGGTAATGTTGCTGCTGTTGGAAGTTGTGGTTGCTGTCGCTACTGCAGTTGTGGTTTCGGAATCACCGGAAAAACATAATTTCCTTTTTTTAGTTGGTGTCCTCGTCGCCAAAGCTCCTCCTGTGGACGTCGTGGCGACTGATGAGGATGTCGTCGGCAATCTGACTTTCAAACCATCCTTCTGCTGCTTATCTGATTTTTGCTGCTGCTGCTGCTGTAACTTTTGCTGACGGGTGGCAAATTTGAGATGGAAATTTTTCAAGTTAATCAAGAAGACGCCGAGTTTGTTGTTGTTGTTGTTGTTGTAAAGCTGCAGTTGTAATTGTTTCGACGATGATATGATCTGCAAGGCCCTCAAATCCTGATTGAGTGAGTGAATAAATGGATGAATTAATTCATCATAGGATAACTAAATGAATGAATGAACGAGTGAATGAAAAAATGACAGAAAAAATTTATGAATGAAATAACTTTCTCCCGGCTCACCCCATTTATTGAGCTGAACAATTTCTCTTTTTGCTTCCTCTTGGCTTCAGCATCAGCATCTTTCGGTTTCTTCTTTTCATCGCCAGCATCATCATTCTCATCATCCTCTTCATCACAATCCTCTTGCGAGCTGATCAATGAGAGGTTGAGTTCAAGAGAATTGATGATGTCATCGAGCAGGCTGCTCGTCTGATTGCACAGAACCTTCTGACTCACCTGTACAAGATATGATCATGACCCAGTGTTCGTTCGTTTGTATGTTCGTTTGTATGTTTGTTTGTATGTTTGATGTTTGTTGATTGATCGGCCGGTTGATCGATTTAATTTCTTCATGTCCCCATCAACATCATCTCAAAATCATGATAATCAACATCAGCAGCAACATTGTAACCATCATCATTCTAATCCATCACTATATCAAAGCCAAACAACCAGCCAATCAATCAAACAAACCTTATTGAAGAAGATACCAAAAAACTTGAATATATGTGGATTGTTTAGAGAGACTCGTTCACTCTGAAGAACAATGTTCATGTAGTCGATGAACGACGAACACGAACAAAGAACATCCAACCACTTTTTGTCAATGGACTCGGCTTGATGTATCTCAGACCAAAGTTTGGCGAAGTACGGTAGGTGCATTACGGCGCCTTCGTACGCAACCATTGCCGACAGCCTACATGGGTAGTAGTATTTCAATGATCTAAAAGCTCCAGTACATGGCTGAATCGTGTTGCTTATATCCTATTTTCATTCAACGAGCAACAAAACAACAGCGACAAACCTAATGATATGATCAGGAAGGTTCTGCTGGTTGACGGCCACCCTGACGAGTAGATCCACAAAATGGTGGTATGGATCGTACGCCTCGTACAACAGGGAGTCGTATTGCTGGTCCACACCCTATCAGCCAATCAATCAACCAACCAACCCAACATCAATCAAACAACCAATCAATTGATCGACCAACCAACCAATCAATCAACCCATTCAACTAATAACTTACGTAGCAACTAATTAAACAACAACAAAAGCAACGAAAACAATGGTAAAGACAAAACGCCACAATAGCAACAACTAAGACAAAATAACAAAGAGGGCAAGCAGTATACACACAAACAAAAAAAAGGGCGAACAAGCAACCTTCTTGCACTCCACTTGATCTGGATGGAGTAGCATTTGAAACTGAGGTCGCGGCAGCCTGATTGCTACCTTACCTTGAGGGGGTTTGTGCCCGACTTTTGGGAAGTACGGACCCATGTTTACTGAGTGAGTGAAAAAATAAACGAATGACAGAAAGAATGAAAGGATGGTCGGACGAAAAGAATCAGTAGCTTTATGACTACTAGAGTTAATAGACGATAAATGATTGATAAAGTAACATTACAACAACAAACAGCATACATCAATGGCACCAGAAACATACACACGCAACAAACACACCCTACAAAAATTCCACAACACACACGCGCGCGCGCGTGCAAAATGTTTGTTTCTCACTTGGCAGACTGCAACTATGAAAAGATGAGTGAGCTTGTATCAATGCCGTAACTGCTGTCTGCATACATTCAAGTTGGAATGTCAACACCATCTCACGTAGGCAGCCTATTTATATAAATAAATTAATAAATTATTACAATTTTTTATAATTATTCGGCCAATAATGAGCAGCAACATCGATAACAGCATTAATAAGAACGGCAACTAACTAAGTATGGCCTGCCTAAGTTCGTGTGTGTTGTAGAAGTTCATCATGGCAACTAGTTTCCTCACGAACTCTGACCTTTCTTTGAACGAGGTCAAATGTGGCTTGACCTCGTTAACTGCAATATCATTGGTTTGTAGTATTAGTGACGAATGCTGATGCTATTCAGGGTTTGATTTAGAAATTGTTGTTATAAAAGTTTTAATTAGATAGACCTATGAAATGATTCCAGTAAAAGAAACACCACAAAAAAGATAGAAAAACGTGCGTAGAGAGAAACACGTACACACCTTTTTTCTCCGAAAGACATCTGCGAGCGGAAGCGAGAGTCTGCGAGAAGACAGCGAGCAACTGGATGATGTCATTGGTCATGTGACAAGCTGTTGCCTCGTGGTGCATCATGTAGAGGGTCACAAACGAGTCATGCATCAGTGAGAGGGCCCCGTGCTGCAGAGCGAAGATACGCTCGTCGTGATGATCCAACAGAATGCGGAAAACGCTGTATTATGAACGTGTGTGTGTGTGTGTGTGTGTGCGTGCGTGCGTGCGTGTGTGAGCACTAACGATATGAGCGTCTGGTAGTGACTTCTGCCGTCAAGCATCGACAAATAAAGTTGCAGCGTTGTCCTCCTGAAGTGCAGGACCACCTTCAAATCATCCTCATCCATGCTGGAGCTGGTCGAACACATCAACTGCATCAGCCAGTACAATTCTTCTACGGCCTGTTGGTGTTGATGTCGTTGAATTGTTGTTGTTGAGTTGTTGTTGAGTTGTTGTTGTAGAGTTGTTGCGTTGATGTTATTGAATTGTTGTTATCGATAGTAGTTAGAATAATAACCAGATACAAGCGAACAGACACACAGACAAGCAGAGACACAAACCGCGGTATACTGCGTTGGATATAGAGTTAGATTTCTGAAAGCCCACTGAGTATTTTGGTGTTGTGAGAGTTGCTTGGTGAACTGTTGAGACTGCATGCAACACATACGTAGGATGCCGTAGTAGGCTGGCAGCATCGTCCTGTTCATAAGCACTACGTCCTGGTCCTCGTGGTCCGCCCTGAATAAATTATGATAATGAGGTGCCAAAATAATTAAATATATTATCATAAACAGATGATAATAATAGTAGCATTACTAACAGTATGTAATTAAATGAGATATTTTTGGCCACGATAGGATTTTCCGTGATGAGTCGTACATTCTCCGGGCAGTCAACACAGGCATGGTACCAAAATATGAGCATGGCCTGAAAAAATGTCAACCAATCAATCAATTAATCACTGAACAAGTCACTAAATCAATCAAACTATCAAGCAACCAGCCAACCAACCAGCCAGCCAGCCAACCAACCTGCTTATTATGATTGACAGCAATCTGTGGTTCAGCCATCTTAGGCTGGTAAAGAGACCACAGATCATTGAAATACTTAGAGAACATCAACTTTTCAGTTTTGGACACGAGACAGTAATTAAGGACAGTGAAGTAAGATACTAGTTTTGAGGTGCCGTACGAATGGTTCTCGACGTATTGGCGCGTCTTGCATAGCAGCTTCAACAGGTGGTTGTATATCTCGTGCAAGATCTCAAGTGCCTCGTCTGTCATCTGCTCGCCGGTTTTAAAATTAACGCGAATCTCAAGTTATTTATCGAATCTCTAAAAGAATCATTTATTATTGTGAAATTAAACAATAAAGTTTAATAAAAAAAATTTGATGGTAGGACTTCGATTCTCATTCAGACTCAATCAACTCTCTTGGTCCTGGCTAGGCTTTGCTTATATTAATGATAACAAACAAAAAAATTTGCCTCAAAATTCTAAAAAAAAAGATGTAAGTAACATAGTAGACATACAGTTCAAGATCCCCAAAAATATAAATATATATATATGAACAAAATTGCAGCAGTAGCAGCAGAAGTAGTAGCCGTAAGAAGAACCTACCACGACGCTTTCTTTGTGCGGCGTCAAGAGGCTTCTATTGCTCCTGAACATCTGGCGGAAGTTGTTGTTGGGCACCATGGAAACCAGGAGGTGGGCTGCACCTGAATCATCATCATTATTATTATTATTATCATCATCATCATCATCATCATCTTTATTATCATCTTCGTCATCACCGCCAAGTAAATCGGCTGAAAACTCACAGTTTCTGACTTTCATGTTATTGATGGCTATGAGGAAGAGTTCGACCCAACTGTCCAGCGTTTGAAGGGCCCATGTGAGAGCCATCTTGTTCCGGGTCACCTGATTGGACAGCCACTCCAAGGTCGCTTGCGGGCAGTATTCACCGCCCACCTGCCAAAACATTCAATCACATTTTAGAGGTCACGCTTATGGCCAAATAAATGAACAAATGATTAGTTGAGTAAGTGAGCGGTTAATTGAGTAAATGATTGAATGAATTAAGTATGATTAAGAATTAATCATGAATAATTAAAATACGACGATGAAAATAATGAAAATGGCCATACCTCCCACAGTTTGATGAGGATGTGCTGCATGAATAGCGGCATTCCAGGCGGTCCTCCAGTGAACTCAACCAACATGGTAAACAGTTTGAAGTAAGGATGGGTCTGTGATTGGTTGGTTGGTTGAATTGGTGATTGATTGATTGATTGATTTATCGAGTGAGCAAACGATTGATTGAAGTTAATTTATTTTAAAGATTAAATAAAACGTTGATTGAGTGAATGAATGAACATATGATTGAGTGAATGAATGAACATATGATTGATTGATTGACAGATGCAGATTAAATGGACTAATTGAAACGATTGACCAAGGTATTGAAAAGTTCGATGATAAATATTCTATGCTAGCCTCACCTCATTGTTACACTTCACCAATGCATTGAACAGCATCTGTACGATCTATCGAATATTAATAGAAACAATTTTAAAAACATAAATCAATCAATCAAACGACTACCCATTCAACCGAACAACCAATCAATCAATCAACCAACCACCATTCAGCAAGGACTAACATTAGAAGCCAGCCTCTCGTTATATCTTGAGAGGCTGAATATCAGATTGCACGTCTGCCTGAGGTTCACCGTCTCTTTAATTTGCTGGTGCAAGAAAGGAAAGCCCTGGATGGATGAAAAAACGTACTCCAATTAATCAATCATTCAATCAATCAATCAACCAACCAACCAATCAATCAACCAATCAATCATTTAATCAGTCAACCAGCCAGTCAAGCATTTAATCAGTCAATCAAACAAGCAACTAACTACACAACCGATCAAACAACCAGCCAACCAACCTTGCCGCCAAGCAAAGCCTGCATGTCCAGCTCGGATAGATTCACATTTTTATGATCGACGCGACTCTTCTCGACGAGAAGTGCCACCAGGGCAATCATCTTCTCGAAGGACTGCGGGCAGCACCTCTCCTCACTCACTACATCCTCCACGTCATCTTCATCCTCGGACAGCGTGTCAGACGTGGATATCGAGATCTGATGACGATGACGTCATGTGGTGATGACGCAATGATGAGGCGTTTGGATGACGGTGTGGAATTAATTGATCGATTGAGTGATGTCATGACGTCATGTGGCTTAATTGATTGATTAAAACGAAGATGACATGATCATGTTATAATGAGGTTACTCACCAAACAAACAACAACAAAAATAACAATAATAATAACAATAACAACGACAAACATAATCGTGATTTTTCTTAGCCAGGTAGAACTTGATGAGCTTGCTGATAGCGTGATTCCTATTGAGAGACATGCACTCTCTATCTCCAATTTTCGCAAACTCCAACAACAAACCTGTCAATCAATCAATCAATCAATCAATCAATCAATCAATCAATCAATCAATCAATCAATCAATCAATCAATCAATCAATCATCAATCAATTATTCAATCAATCAATTAATCAATCAATCAATCTTCCATAGTATCATTATTCGAACTTAGATTAATTTTTAACCAAAATATTCAGGAAGGAATCGACTGAGTGGTCGACTTTCTTGGTCAACCTGTTTGGAAGTAAAGGAAAAGAAAAATTATTTTATTCTATGGCGTAATTTTTAGGTATAGATGTAATAATTTTTATTTATATTAATAATGAATATTATTTTTTAAATACAGTTTTTTTAATAAATAAATCAATCAGTCGAATAACTAATTCATCAATAAATCAACCACTAAACAATTTGTTAGCATATTAGCCAATCAAAGACGGATGTGAAAGCAAATATCAATCAGCCAATCGACCAACCAACTGGTCAAACAACTCTAAAATAGACAGATAGATCAATCACAATCAACTAACCAGTCAACCAATCAACTAATGGTGTCAACCAATCAACTAACCAGTCAACCAACCAATCAACTAACCTGCCACAAAAATACTAACAATAGATAGTAACTTCCTAATGAATCGACTGACACACTTGTCATTCTTTGCAACTCTAGACCCGACCCCAGTCAAATTATCATCTTCGTCGTCGTCGTCATCATCATTGTTGTTGTTGTTGGTGGTGGTGTAATCGTCTTCGTCGTCATCATCATTATTGAGTGACCCTTCGACATCGTCATCATCACCATCTTCATCATCACCGTCATCAGCAACGAATTTTTTCTTTATATCTTTGCCATCATTCTCCCCATCGTTATCATCGTTATTGTTGTTATTGTTATTATTATTATTATTGTTGTTGTTGTTGTTGTGGCGAGCGCTCATTGGCTTAAGTTGGTTGATCACGTGAATCACTAACCTCTGGAACATCTGTCATGATGATGATGATGATTGCGACGATGATGATGATAGTGACGATGATGACGATGATGATAATGACGAATCATTTTTTTTATTAGTCAGTCGGTCAAACAAGCAGACATTATCTAATCATGCATCTAAGTCTTAACACCAGACCAATTAACCAATCGGACAAAACAGATAGACAGACAAACAGACACACAGAGAGATATAAAACAGACAGGCATACAGACATAAAACAAACAGACAGATGCCCAGACAGACAAGAGACAGAGACAGACAAAGGCATACCTGTCTGACGGTCTGGTTAGGGCACTTGATGAGAATTTGCTGCAACCACCAGTCGTCCTGACTCATTTTGTTGAGGAACCACTGGCAACATTTGCTGTCACTGTTGAATAATTTCGTCGTGTTCTCGATCCATTGTAGCATGGTAGGCTGGAGAAGGAATGGGTAATTTAATTAAATTAATTATAAAATCTTATATAAACAGTTTGGCGCTAGGCAGAAGAAAGTAGCTACTAAGCACCTTCTCTTTGGCGTGAATCAGTGTTTCCAGGATAAATGAAACGCTGAGTTTGGTAGCGTACAAGGAGATGTTGATGTTTCTGCTGTTGTTTCGTGCCAGTGTAGTGGGGATGTAGTTGCAGACCTGCCAGATGAAACTGAAGTAGGTGTGATCGAAGATGTTCTTGTCCTGTATGAAGTGCATGTTGTCTTGCCATATCCAATCTGCCAGCTCTGCAGACAGGTTGACCTTCACTTTGACCGGTTCTTCCTCATCGGTCATCAGCTGGTCAGTAATAGTTTTGATGACGTTTTGCGAAGTGGATGAAGATGAATTTGTTGGCGAGTTGTTGTCAATGCTTCTGCTGTGCACTGTACTGCACGATGTCGTTGCATCCTTGTTGTTGTTGTTGTTGCTGCTGCTGCTGTTGTTCACTACTCTCTCGTAAAACAACATGTATGCACTGTGAGTTTTTTCAAACGAAAAATCCAAAAATTTGTCTGTCACTGAGTCATACGTTTTACTCTGGAAGGTGAATTTGAAAAAGTTAAAAACTTTAAATTTTAATTCAGTTAGAAAAAATTAAAACTATAATGCCGTCACAGGAAAAGCTAATGCAACAATCAAATCAATCTCCTAGACAACCGATAAAATCAAGCAACAGTCAGACAGACAGACAGGCAGGCAGACAGACAGGCAGGCAGACAGACAGACATGAGTGAACTGAGCTTACCGTCATCTCTCCTCCAAAGCATTCGGATGCAAGCTGATTAGGATCAAATGATTTGATTTCGGCATCATTGAACAGGAACCACCTATCCTGTCCTAACTCATTCTTGTTCAGTCGATCTCTGATGAAGCTGTAGTAATGGCCGGCATCTGCAGTTCCCGTGTGTACTGTTACACCTATCAACTCGTATTCATACTCCCTGGACGTGCCGTCATTCTCATCAGGAATGTGGCTGGATGAGGCTTTGCGTTCGTTGGCGTCACTGCTTGAGTTGTTTGCACTGGTAGACGATGTGGACGCCTTGTTAGCGTCATTGGCGTTCCCAGCTTTACTACCACTTTCCCCGCTTACATTTTTAATAAGATTCTCTTCCATGTATGGAGACATATCAAGAGACAGTGGGAAGGAGAAATGCGTATTCACTTTCTCCTTCATCATAGTCAGCATATTAAAAGTGTATCGCATCGTATTAAAGCAGAGAATTTTGGGCAGGCGATAAAAACAAGCGCGTTTCTCGGCTCGAACTTTCTTCTGGCATTTGGAGCAGGTGTACATGTTGTCGCCCTCCAACATGTCCTTGACCGTCACCTCATCCAGTGACTCGTAGAGGTTCTTCATGTCAGCAACCTGGCATCTGACAGTGTAGAACTCTTCTGTTGTCCTACTGACGTGCTCGCAGTCCAGAGATACTACGTTGTTCGTTAGAACTCCTCCGAACAGGGTTTTTACCAAACTTTTCTAAAAAAAATTAATTTCACAGAATGTTACTATTTTAAATCCCAGTTTGTTTTTTAAGAAGTTTTATAAGTCGAGCTATTTTTATTGTCAACAGCAAGCCAGCCACTGGAACTGAACGGCCTAAGAACAGGAGCTTAAAACAAATGAACCAACTTACTAAGGATGGGCTGATTTCTTCCAGTTTCGTAATGAGATCCGTAAAGAACTCGGTCATATCCTTCTGTTCGCCCGTGTTGAGCGGTTGATGGTCCATAGTATAGGCCTTGCAGAACGTGAACGGATTGTAGGCCTTGCGCTCACTCTCATGCAGGTAGGCAAACATTTTCTTCAGCTCGGCCAACATTACATAATGTCGCATCTGTTCTGAACACTGGTGGAATTTATTTGTTGTTGTTGTTGTTGCTGCTGTTGTTGTTGGTAGCGATGTTGTGTGCGTAACAAACAGTTGTTGTAATTTTGTTGTCATGGTATCAAACTGCGAAAAATTCGTTGATAACTGGCAAAAAAAAAACAGAGAACACAAAGCAAGCAGGCACAACACACAAACAGCAGGCACACATAGCAAACAACCAGCCTCGACTTCCAGAATACACTTCCTGGCTTCAGGTATCATGAAGAGATGTTGCATGCAGGTAGCCATGTAGCAAGTGGCTCCCAGGTTGGTCAGTCCAACGTAGCCACATTTCGACCGCTCCTCTTCATGGGGCCACATGTCCCAACTGTACAACAGGTGCGAGTCTGACAGTGGCCATCAAAAGTGGGATTAGTGATTATTTTTTGTCTATTTTTATATAAAAAAAACTTACCTACCTACATTATTAATCATGATTTACTAAAGCGACTACTTTTAATACTTTAAAAATGTTATTATATGATAGTGAAAAATTAAACTATTTAAATATATTTTCTAAAATAAGAACCTTTTTGATTCTGGTTCATCAGGAGTCCATGTAGGATGAGGTAGTTGTCGATGTTTGATTTAACCAATTCAACCAGCAGATCAAATGCAGAAGTCCTCGAACTCTGTGACTTACATTTCGGCAGAAATCTTGACGTAGGTGAAGGCAGTGCAAACAAACAATAAAATATTTTTGTTAAAAATGTCTGGCCGGCTATGGTAGATTTAAAAGTGGGGTTGTGCTTGAGAAGTGATGTACAGAGCTTCATCAAACCAACCAATCCTTCATCTTCTGTACTATTACATCTCCTTTCAAAATAACCTCTGGTAACTATTCTCTCTGCTACAACTCTCGTGACTTTACTCAAATTCACTATTTTAAAAATTTTAGAAATCCTGCAATCATCATTCTGTAGGTCGTCATTATTTGCATCTTCTGCAGACAGACTTTCGTCATCCTCTGTGTTCACTCCTCCATCATTTTCAGATGTCCAACTCCTTTCTGCGTCCTCTTTCTTCAGTCCATCCACTAATTGACAGAGAAGCCAGAGATAATCACGACAGCCAGGACCGTGTGGTTCCTTATTATCATCGAACGACTTACCGAATGTAATCAATCCACCAATGCCACCGGCAAAACTGACAATTCCATATTTAATGGACTTCATGACGCAGGCCTCATCGAAGAACGTCAGCAGACCGTTGAAGACAGGAGCGATGTACCTGTAGCCGACGAGATCCCCTCCATTAGACATCCGGCCCAGACACAGTCGGTACAGAGCCAGACATGCTTCCTGCCTTACAGCCGATTCGGGAGCTTCTAAGGTGATCCTCTTCAGCCAGAGTCGAAAGCTTTTAAAGGAACAGACGTCTGAAAACTGAGACGGCGACGCAAAAACTTCCAAAGGAAAGTTCACGGCTCTGGAATAAGCCAGCGAGATAAACAAAGACATGGAATAATGGATGACCTCTAAATGACCTATCGAAGTTAGAGGACAGCCCACGTGGTCTCCTTGTGGTAAGGCAGCATTGAAGACGGTATCCATAAGAACCCTAACTAATGTTGAAACATCGATCAGAGGTAGGACAGATTGATTGATTGGATGAATGAACAAACGATCTTGAGCCCTTCGTTTGCCCAGCTTCTTAACAGGGGCATCGATGATTTCGAACAGTTCAGTCTGACTTGAATCGAGGTCGTACTGGTTGATGGCGAACAGGTTGATCAGTCGAAGTAGAGCGGCCAAGCAGTCGTTCAGCCAATCATTCTGCCTCAGATCATGTTCTTCGTGAAGTTTGGTGGACGTGAAGATGGAAAGAAGGTGCTGGAAGCCTCCACTGGCTATGAACTGTTGGTGGTTGTGCATTGAAGTCAAAAAATATTTTTACGAAAAAATTCATTAAAAAATGAAAAAATTTTTCATGAAAATTTTCTTTGCCAATCTACATTTTGAATTGTTTAATATAAACAAAATTATATTGAACTTTCTCAAATTGTTTGATAGAAACCGCTTACTTTCTCTTTCCAGGTTTCACCGGCATCTACATTAGCACCTCCACTTTCATTTAAACTGCCACTTGTATGTTTGTTTTGACGCTGTGGCTGCTGTTGTTGCTGCTGCTGTGAGTTGTGGTGCAACAGCTTTGATTTGTTTGAAGAAGACTGCCTCAACAGAGTCTCAACAATTTGAAGTGCATACATCAATTTGTGGATGTTATTGGCATTCAGTAGCTCCTCCCAATTTACACTGTTTGTGTTGGGTACATCGAACTCTGAAGAGTCGGATGTAGTAGCGGTGGGTGTAGCTGCAGTGGATGCTGTTGGAGAAGTAGCGGTAGTTAGTATGCTGTCTGTTATATTTTGTAGAATCTTTTTGTTCGTCGGCAACAACATCAGCAAGCTCCAAACTTTGCGAGACAGAACTCTAGCCTTCGTCAATAAACTCATTTGCTCCTGGGAATCCTACGATGAAATTAGGACATTATCACTATCTTCATTATTTTCAATAAAGATTATCACTAAAATCAGTAAAGTTTTTAAAATGAATTATAAGAATCGTTATTAAAGTTATCAGAATGGAAATAAATCCCACCCCAATGAGATAGCTGGGTTGAAAGGAGCTGAGTAGATGCAACAGATCGAACAAATTGGTGAAATGTGGTTCATCAATAAGCAACATCATTGGTAGTTTGTACAGGGATTCGTAATTTTGTGGCTGCTGGTGTGGCTTCAACTGCAAGTTGCTCTCCAGTTTTCTTGATGGCCTGCTGATACTCTGAGACACAAAGACCAACTGCAAAGTTGTGTGTGTGTGTGTGTGTGTGTGTGTGTGTGTGTGTGTGTGTGTGTGTGTGTGTGTGTGCGTGGTGTGTGTGTGTGAGTATGTTGAAGAATCACGCCGTTTATGTGGGGTGGGTACTTTAAAATTATCGACCAAGTTCATTTCTCCATTCAGGTAAGCATCAGTCAATCGAGTTATCATCTCACTAACCAAACAATCAAATCAATCAATCGATCAACTAGCCAGTCAACCTGCGAATCTTTAAACTGCATTTCAGCAAGTGTCTTATCATCCAGTTGCGATGACAATTCTTGACCCAACGTCAACATCCTTATATTCGTTTCTTCATAATGTTGCGGTTGTTGTTGAGTGCTGTTGCTGCTTTTGTTGTTGCTGCTGCTGCTGTTGTTGTAGTTGTTCTCCCACCAATAAGCTACTTCTGCTCTCAGCTCCGCAATCAAATCTGAGCTGGACATCTCAAGAGTTGTCTGTGCGGTTGAAGATGAGGATGAAGATAATAACTTAATTCATTGATTAACAAAACAATAATAACCAATTAAAATGTCAATCAACCAATCCTTAATCAACAATCAATCAATCAATCAATCAATCCTTAATCAATCAACCAATCAATCAACCAACCAACCGGACAACCAACCTTAGAACTGGAGCCAGCAGTTTGTAGTATGACCCTGATTCTGTGGTTGTTGTTGGATTTGTTGGCCATGGTTGGGGCATAGTGACTCTGTATGGATCGGTTGTTGAGGGAGCAGAGACGGAGATGGTAAGCGTGTCTTTTGTGGAAGGATTCAAGGTGATTGGTCAGTAGAAGGAGGGCGCGTTGGATGATTAATAAGCTCGATTCTGATTCCTTTTTGATATAAAAATACTTTGAAAATAGAAAAAGTTTTTGTATAAACTGTTACGCTAAATCATTTTAAAATAAAATTAATTGATTAATTCATTAAACATCTGACTAGGCAAAACCTCTAATATAACAATAAATCAATCAACATATCAACCCTCCAACCAACAAACCAACCAACTAACTAACCGACCAACCAATCAATCAATTAATTAGTCAATCAATCAATCAAACAGACAGACAGACAAGCAAATAATCAAAGAAACAACCCAGCTTACTTTATTGAGATCAGCAGAGGCAGTAGTCAGACTTGCCATGCACTTCTCAATGAAACTCTTCTCTTTGTTTATGGCCTCTTCATTGTTGCCAACTTCATTGATTGATTGTTTGAATGAATGATTGATTGGATAATTGACTGACTGATTGATTAATTAATAAATTATATGATTAAATAAAAAATGAATGAATGAATGAATGAATGAATGAATGAATGAATGAATGAATGAATGAATGAATGAATGAATGATTGATTGATTGATTAGTCAGCTGATAGAAAAAATTGATAAAACCAGTCAAAAGCAGTTACTAACAGCTAACGTAATGGTTGTTGAGGACATTGATAGCATTCAGGCTGACGTCTGTGTTCTTAGCCCTGAGCGCCATCAGCCATAGCTGGTCGATCCCCAACACATTTCTACCGCCCGCGGCTCCATCCCCGCCACTTGATGACGTCATCGCGTGTGTCACGTGACAGAGTTGCGTGAATAGGGTAAGGCCGACCATTGTCGTGTCCTCTGGTTTCAGTTGGGGCATCTGATTAACAAATAGATGAATTAATAAATAATTAATTAGTGAATGAATGAATGAATTAATTAATTAATTAATTCAGGATATACTATACAAACGAATGAACGAACGAACGAACGAACGAATGAATACATTAATATAAAAAATAGAAAAATAGACAAACACTTGATGAATAAAAAAGTTGATGATGCTAGATATATAAGTTAAATACATATGCGGATGAATGAGAATGAACGAAAGAATGAAAGAATAAATGAACAAACGAGAAATCGAACAAACACTAGAAAAAAAACGCAAACAAACAAACAAACATACGAACGAACGAACAAAACCTTATTTAAGAACAGATGCTTCATGGCGTCGATCCTGACGGCATGGCAATCCTTATCCTTCATCTGATTGCACAGCCACTGTAGGCAGTCATCCGTGCATATAGGATCGGATACTAAACAATCCCATAACGTATCCACTTGATCCAGGCTTAATCCTGAATTCAAACAATCAAACAAACAATCATTCATTCAATCAATCAATCTATCAATCATTCATTCATTCACTCATTCATTCATTCATTCATTCATTCACCTTACCAATCACTCGTTCAATCAGGTCTGTCAATAATAGAAAAAGATTGATAGAAAGAAAAAAAAGATAGATTGATTTATGGTATGATTGATTGATTGGTTATTGAAATGTTGTGAAAATGTAGGAAGATGAGAGGAAAGAACATTGGAGGAGTGAGAGAGAGAGAGAGAGAGAGAGAGGTTAAATTAAAATAAACACGAACTGAATGTGTCTGGCGATCCGTTTGATGAATAGATGCAAGTCAGAAAATTTAATCTGGCCTGGATCTCTTCTTTATGAGAGAAACTGAAAACAGTGAAGACAAAAATAAATAAATCATAATTATTACTATTATATCAAATTATATTAACTAACAAAGCATTCTGTGGTTTATTATTTTCTTTGACCATTTTCGTATAGTGTTTCATGTTGTTGAAGAAGTTTTCTATCATATGTAAATCTCTATCTGCCCACCTGGTGTGCGTATGTGTGTGTGTGTGTGCGTGTATGTATGCGTGTGTGCGTGTGCGGTTTGTATGTATGTGACCAACTAATGAATGAACGAATCAATCAATCAATCAACCAATCAATCAATCAACCAACCAAAAAATCAATCAATCTATCGATCAACCAAACAAACAAAAAATCAATCAATCTAACATTGTAATGACATGAGTGTCGGGTCCAGTTCTATACTGATTGAAAGAATTCAGGACCTTTCCAAGCAACCGGAGAGACACGACGACAGATTTGTTGCTGGCGATGTTGCTGATACACGACTCGATGAATCTTGTTTTGACCGAACGGTCGTTCGACAGGCAGACGAGAGAGCTCAAAATTTTTTCACCCTCCGATGCTAAGCCAGGGGCTAACTTGTTCTGAAATGTGTGCGTATGTGTGAGAGTGAGTGAGTGAGAGAGAGAGAGAGAGAGATAGAGAGAGAGAGAGAGAGAGTAAAAAGAAGAGAGATTTGTACGTAAGGGCTGTTGTTGTTATGTTGCTAATGTTTCAAACAACTACAAATATTAATTAACACGGAGAAATTTAGACAATTTTGACGAGTCAGAATTCCCATTACCAACTTATATATTTTCATGCTTAAATACTACACGAATCTAGTAACAAACTATCAGCTTAATTCACTATACCTTCGTTATATTTCCAAAAAACAAATAAATTATAGTGCGTAAGTTGATAGTGATAACGAACAATATTTTCATCCTGTAAGAGTTCCCAGATGATTGTATTGTGGGGCTGGCACAACTCCATCAATTCATCCTTCCGGCTGCCACCGATGACGTTCGTGCTGTTGTTGTTGCTGCTGCCCTTGCTGTCATTACCGACGACAGAGTTGTTGTTGTTGTTGCAACTGTTGTTGACGCCTTGTATTAATATTTGTATCAACTTTGTATATAAGGCGTAGAAATTTCTCATTTTAAATTAATTAAAAGATTGGACCAACAGATAGAAGTTTCACGGATAGCACCATCTTAAAAAGCACCATCACCACATCGTCACCATCCAAACTAAACACAAAATTTACTAATAACCAGCACGATGATCTTCACCAGCACATTCCTCACCACTTCCTTGGTGATGATGATGATGATGATGATGGTGGTGGTGATGCTGGTGGTGATGCCTAAATAGAGTAACGGCATTTCCCAGCTGATGTTGAAGGGTGTGGACCCCAATGAACGACCCTGGGTGCCCCCCAGCGCCGGTGGCCCTGTTGATGTGGGCGATCTCCTCGTCCACTATGGCCTCCTCACCGTCGAAGTCTGACATGTTCTTGTCCGATTTGTTTGTGTACCTGGATGTGGCACTGCTGACTGCACCCGGACTGATCATGCCGTCGATGATGTCACTGGTCAGTCCACGGATGGAAAAATTATTTATTTAATTAATTAATTATTTATTTATTTAATTAGTTATTTCATTAATTATTTATTTATTTAATTACTCATTTATTTATTATTTATTCAATTTGAGGATATATTTTAAAATGTTTTAATAACTAGAATGTTTTTAAAATTTCGGTTCGTTAGTACTCTTATACGCTGATCACAAACCATTCTCTTGAATTCCAACTAGCTACCACAGTACAAGTTAAATACCTATTGGGTTTCACAACATGCAAACATTGAGTAGGATCACTCAAGCGTGGAAAATAAAATGATAAAATGGCAGTCGTTAGCTGAAAAAATCCGTCAAACAACGGAAAATAACACAACGTGAAAATACATCCCCATGTAAGTAAAATAAAACAACGGCATTGCACACACACACACACACACACACATACACACACACACACACACAACAGCATAACAACCTAATAAGTGGTCGTCTACCATCAACCAAGATGACACCGGCACCAGAGCTATCAACATCTCCAGCCGATTCCAAGCACATCTCCAACTCCTCGGCCGTCAACTCGCCACCCTCTCCTCCGTTTCTGTCGAATCCAATTATCAAACCCACGCTGTTGTCCATCTCGTCATCGTCGTCGTCGTCATCAGCGTGAGAGGTTCTGCTGCGTTTGTGTATTTTTTTTATCAACTGTTGTTCGTTTGTCGTGCCGGCGTCATTTTCTGCGCTGGCTTGCTGCGAAGATTCTTCGTTAACGTTTGTCTCGTTGTTGTTGTTGTTATTGGTGTCGCTGATTTTGTCACTGTCTCTACTTAGCAGCGATCGCTCTGATTGCCTACCACGAACAACACCAATTCCACCACCATCACCACCATCGATATCACCACCATCAGGTTTTTTGCAAACAGCATCACCATCGGCGAGGACCTTGTCCTCCTTGAAACTGACAATCTCGCCAACGTGAGCGTCACCCTCTTTGCCATACACTCCTGCGGCCAGCGAGCCAGGCGCCATATCACCCATCACTTTAACCAGTTTAGCATTAGACTTTTTACACTTCCTCTTCAGTTTATTCCTCGTCACATTGTTACCATCATCTCCATTACCCTTCTCCCCAAGGTACGAAGCGTTACTATCACCAGCGTTATCATCATTATTGTCTGCGTTATCATCGTCATCGTCATTTTTCTTCCTTTTTAATTTGGGCTTGCGTTTAATGGTAAGCAAAGGCGATGACGATAACGATCGCGAAGCTAACGCCATCTCTATGGCTTTCTTAGATTTTTTGCGCGCTTCAGTGCAACTTGAGGACGACGAGTATGACGATGAAGATGAAGAAGACGATGACGTGCGAGACGAGGATGTTGACGCCAATGCGGCTGACGCTGCTGACGTTTGACCTATTTCTTTATCTTTTGATTGGTTAACATCTTCGTTGTTATTACAGTCACTATCCAATGACGTCTTTTTGTCGTTTCCAGTTGCCGACACGACATTTCCATTTCTAATTTTTATAACTTTGTTATCAACCAAGCAGCGGTCTTCTTCATCGTCGTCGTCGCCACCAGCGGCCCTGTCCAAGTCGCACTTTCGTTTTTTAACTTTGGAGCCATAGTTAGTGGTGACCAGAATTCTACCTCTGTTCAGCGTCTTCAACATCTTCGATTTCGGCTTCACCCTGGGAAGGATTGCTTTTTTCTGTGTCCGTTTTTCAACTTTTTCAGCCACAAAATTTCTAGCAACTACATCCTCATCCTCCCCCTCATCTTCATTATCTTCTTCCTCTTCTTCTTCCTCTTCGTCATCGTCATCGTCGTAGTCGTCGTCATCGTCGTCGGCGATGTTTCGTTCTATGACTCGCCTGATTTCGTAGTGAAGCTGCTTATTGGCCATCTTGTGGTTGAGAAGCAACTGCTGCTGCTGTAGAGCTTTCTCCGTTGCTTTGCTGCAAGTATCAATTGTACGGTTGGTTGGTTGGTTGGTTGATTGATTGGCTTGAGTCCAAATTGTGAAATCAGGAAATGAACGTAAAAAAATAATAATAGGAGCTAAGAAAATTTTATTATTATATTCCCAGAGGTGTCAAACACATTGCATATGACGGACAGAAATCTTTTTGCATTCAAACTTGGTCACAACAATATCGGAGCCCAGTGCCTTAACTATAAAACCATCACAGCATCCTCCAACATTAAAATAACCCAAGATCATTACAAAAAGACCTCAAAGTCAGAGTTAAAAGGAAGAGTCCAAATAAAATGTTATAAGCTAAACACTGGCTACGTTCGTTATATGTACGACACTACATCAAAAGTTACTAGTATATTAAATATAGAGTGAAGCTGGTTGTGCATATGCCAACTTTTTAGACTTTGTCTAATTGTTTGTTTGTGTTTGTTTGATTCTGTGTTCGTTAAAATAATCCACCATCATTTTTATTTCATTGAATATTATAAATTATCTTCAAGTATTGTTACTAAGCAACTCCAGAGCTAGTGTATATACGCAACAAACAACATAAAACCTATTCAAAATAAAATCAATGAAATCAATTTCGAGATGATTTGGGTATGATTCGAAAAAATAATTTGAAAAAACGGTTTACCTTGAATCCATCTTTTTCTTTCTCTGCTGCTGCTGCTGAAGAAGATGCTTCCTTGATACGTGCAGCATTTTTTCTGTCAAACCTTTACCAGCGGGGCGTTGTGATTTTTTCTTGGAGACAGTCATATCGTTGTCGTCATCATCCTCTTCATCATCGTCATCGTCTTCCTCATCATCTTCTGCATTGTTACTGCTTTCAGAGTTTTCAGGATCATCGTCGTCGTCGTCGTCTTCATCATCTTCTTCGTCGTCGTCATCATCATCATCTTCGTCCTCTTCGTCGTCGTCATCTTGGTTGGCAACATGCTTGGAGAACATGATTCTATCTTCTGATTGAACACTGAATGGTGACCAATGGTTTGTTGGTAGGGTAGGTATGTACTTTTTTAATTAGATGATTTCTAATTTTCAAAAATTCATTCATTGAATGATTTCTATTGCTGCAGTTTGTTAAATTATGAAAAAGTTCTAAATGCTAAGCAAATGTTAAAAAAAATGATCTATATCTCAGTCAAACATTTAACTAATTAAAACATGAGCCAATTAGTAATTCAATGAACAATCAGACAACCACCAATCAAGCAATTTCAAACAAACCCATGTTTCAAGTTTCTCTTTCCTTTCTTATTGATCCAATGTTGTTTGGCCAGAGAGGTTGACACAAGTGAATGATGACGATGATGGCTAAAGTGACCAATGAGCTGACCGTGGTGATGGCGCTGATGTTGTTGATCGTGTTTGTGCTGCAGTGCCAAAGCTTGATTTATGTGAATGTTACTGATGTTAGTGTTGCTGCTGTTGCCACCGACGTGACGTTGTGGCTGAAGTTGCTGCTGCTGATGAAGATGAAGTTGCTGACTTTTTATCTCGCCCATCTCTAAGTCATCTTCGTCATCGTCTTCGGCATCCACGTGACCTATGACCTCATCTTCCTCCTCTTCCTCCTCGCTCTGCGACCTGCTGCTGTTGTTGCGCCTCCTACCATTCAAGTTCAGTTTGGAGGCGTGTTTCAATATCTCCCCTGCAACTATGAGGTGGGTCGAAGATGGAATGAAGGATACAAAAATTACATCACTTTCATTTTATCGAAATCATTATCATAATCATTCCTCAGCCTAATTTTCATCATTCACCCAATCAATCAACTACTCATCCAATCAACCAGCCAATCAGAGAACCACAACAAACCTAATTCCATCTCATCCGGAATATCCTGAGCAGTAACAGCTGCAAAAAATTGTGACTGTGACCCATGACCCCGAGGAACGAAGGCCAAGGTCGGATGATGAGTTATCATGGATGAGGTTGTTGCCACTGCGGTGGTTGTCGCTGAGCTTGCAAGAGCCCCCAGCCACACTAACTTCGTTAGGGAAGAAGCCAGTAGCAGCGTCTGTGAAGTTGGTAATGTTGTTGAGTGTTTAAGCAGAAGATACTACTCCTACTATTAATTTATCATTCATCATTTTCCACTCATTTGCTTATCTTTAATTTGCTTATTTATTTATTCATCTTCTACTCATTATGCATGGATTTGTCATCATCAATTTATTCATTCGTTTAGAATTAACCCATTCATTTGCCCACCATTCATTCATTCATTCATTCTGGCAATCACCTGTTCATTGTGCATGGATATGTCCAACTCTTTCATGAGTGAGTGAAGGTAGTGGGCAGTTAGCAGGTCAAAATTCTTCACTATGGTCAACAGAACATCCAAAACTTGCTTGCCACAATGCTTCAACTGGAGAAGAGTGATGATGATGATGACTGTGGTGGTTGTAATGATGATGATGATGATGACAGTTATGATAATGAGGTGACGATGGTTACTATTGTTATGAGAATGATTGTCACCATGTAAATAGTAGCTAAAATGACTAATGAGAAAAAGAAGCAAAATCATCATCATCTTCATCATCTCCACAAACACCATCATCGCCACACTCATTATTGAGTTAATCATCATCATCCTCTTCATCCTCCTCAACCACCCCAATCATTATCATCCTCACCATCATCACAGCCATCACCATCATCATCATCATCATAGCAGTCATCATCATCATCATCATCATCATCCTCACTTGGGTGGCAGCCCAGATAGCATCAATGTGTTGATTGGTCAGTCTGCACTCCATAGCGAGAAAGTTTAGGATCACTTGACTCTGCTTTATAATCTTTACAACAATAATAAAAATATGAATAATATCAAATAATAATAATAAAAAGTAACCATAATAAAAATATAACAATGATAATAATAATAATAAGTTAGTTGATAAAAGAAATGTTAGATATCTGCTGACCTCTACGTGTAGATTGGGACCAAATATTTCCTCAATGATTTTATTTTCGATTAGCCAATCGGCCAGTTGATTGACAACTGAATCATTAGCCAGTATCGACTCGTTTTGTATAAGTTCACTCAGTACACTCACCTGACTCTGATTGTTTGGTTGGTTGGTTGGATGATTGGTTAGTTGACCACCACAGAAGCCTCACAACAACACAAGTCCACAACACCACATCCACACAAACACGCACCACACATCCACACAAAAATCATCTCTAACATTAATCTGGTTCAATCCAGAGAGCCTGAGTGTCAGAGTTGAACAAACAAAATATTTGACAGCCAGATCGAGTCCTTCGCGATCAAAGTTAAAAAAGGACAACGTGCTGACTTCAGCGGGGGCCGTGCTAACAAGCGCATCACCTCTGGCCGTCTCCTTGAGAACCTGCCAGATCAGCTCAGACATGTTCCTGACGACTGCTGTTCGGAGATCTTTCTCACTAAACTGACAGAGGTAGTTGATCATGTACGAGCGGATAGGAACTATGAAACGAGCAAATGCTTTCGGGTTCAACCACATTCGAAGCTGTAAGAAGTGAATGCAAATAAATGTAAACTTTAAAATTTGAACAACTAACAACTTTCATAGCCCTCTGTGCATAGAATTAGAGGTTCTTAAATTTTTCAAAATATAATCAAAAACATTTTATCGTGTGGATTATTAAAAAAACTTTAAGATAAATCAAACAAAATTTTTTTCAAATATTTAAAACAAACATTGGCACAGATGGCAGCCAACGAATTGGCGATAGCAGGTTGCAATGACTGAGGATCGGCCTCTCTGAAGCAGCGGGCCATGGCCTGGAAGCCATTACTATCACAGAAGTAGCAAACATTTCGTAGCAGAAGTAGTGGCACCTCTGAATCCTGGGTGGGTTGGTTGGTTGTTTGCCATGAAAAAAAAATTAGTTTCTATGCTAACAATAGCCTCCAAAGTCCATCACTCTCATATCATAACAAATCCAACCCTTACAAATTTTATATCATCTACCCCATCATTATCATCATCATCATCCTTGCCAATAAAACCACATACATTAAGTTCACAATAGTCATTCAATACACTAGCGTCCTGCTTGGCTAGCTCCTCGAATGTCGTTGGGATGCGATGTTTGAATGCAAGGTACAGGGGGAAGTTCAGCAAGAAGAGTCTGTTAACAAACTGAAACAGGCGATCTTTCTCTTCGAGTGACCAATTTTTAGAGGACTGGGTTCAAGTTCATATTATTATTAAAAAATTAATACTAGAAAATAAATAAAAAATATTTTTTATTTAATACGATATTAATTTTTAATTTCTTAGCAAATATGTTAAGATAGAAAAACTAGTTCCTGAATTAGTGTGACAACACTAACTTCATCATATTCCGATTTCTCATTGTCTTCATTGGAAATGCTGGTGGACATTTTGGAACCCGGATCGAGACTGGTAACATCGACCTCATCTTCATCTTGTGGCTGATTCTTGCTGTCATGGACTAATGTTTCAACCAGGCGGATAGACTGGGCTATTATCAACTGTATTACGTTGTTGAAACGGCCGAAGTTTTTTATGTCGGCGTAGCAGCACATGCATTGCCTATGGAAAGTTTTAATCAAAAATACAAGTTTTTTAATTGAAAAACGGTACAAGAATAAACTCCAAAGAAACCACATACCTCTGTTGTTGCCAAAGTTGAGAATATAATATGACAGACATGATTTCTTTCTTTGAAAGCCGGACGCCATTTTTATCATTTACCCTTAAATCCCCTGAAATAATAAATAAATAAATATAAAATAATTAAAAAATCAATTTTTTTTGGACTCCATTCAACTCATTCATGTAGGCTAGCATTCAGAAAGTTTGCACTGTAATAAATAGAAATTCACTAACGAGAATCAATAATTTCTAGAACGTCTCCACAAATATCACACATTATCAAAAAAATTTATTTTAATGTTCAAATACAATGTATCATAAAATGATAGACACTATTTACTTAATAATGTAAATTACATTTTCAAACAATGAACTGAAATAAAACGAGGTATGCGTTGGCAAAGAATAAAGGAAATTTAAAAGAGCTATCTATGTCTTTGATTTGGAGTTATCATCATGAATATATATCATGGTTATCATGAATCTTGCTTGATTTAACAGTTTTAACAAAAGTGTATTTAAATACTTCTACTAAAACATAATTTTTGTATATAATAGACTATATATAAGGTATATATAATAATTGGATATGTAATAAGTACTCACTGTATACGTAAATGCATATAAATGATTTAGTAAATAATTATTAGCAATTTTTTCTCTTAAAACATAATTTTGTATATAATAGACTTTATATAAGGTAAATATAATAATCGTATATGTAATAATTACTCACTATATACGTATAAGAATATAAATGATTTAGACTTTGAGCCTTTCCTCATAATTGTCTGCATTTATAAGTGTCAAAATATTTAGTGGATATTGTTTCATCCAGATTTTATAGTCGCTTTTTAGTTTTTTTGACATGTTTCAATTCCTCATTATTTAAGGAGGCATTAAACTTGCAGACTAAAAACGCCTTTTAAATTTTTTTAAAAGTGAACTATTGTAGGACTTAGTGGTTTTTTTTTATTTTTAATATTAATAAGGATTTAAATACTATTTTTACTATAAGATTTAATAATATAATTCTTCTAACTCAAGTAATTAATTTGTAATTTAATTTTTTAAATAATATTTTTGGCTGTCTGCATAACGCTACGATTTTATAAATGTTAAAAGTTCAGGCACAGTTCATCACATCTGCTGGCCGTAGTTTGCTGCTTGGCAGTTCAAAAGTTTCGTCTTGCAAGAAGCCATTTTTAATTAATTTAGCGAGAACAATGTCATCTTCTGCCAAATTAATGTCAGTCGTTGGCAAACCGATGCATTACATCAATGGTGGCCGACTTGATCCAGAAAATGATGAGGAGATGATTGATGTGATTCAGCCATCAACAGGTTAGAAATAAAAATCATTTTGGATAGTACTCAATTATCAAATCAACATGGAATGAATAAACAATGCTCAATACAAATGTTTGCACAAATTTATATTAATTTTTTTTATTGTATTGTATTGCATTGCAATAAAATCTCTATATTAATTATTTGATCCATTTGTTTTAGATATGCCTGAGAAATTCCCTTAAATTAAATTTTTAATATCCATTCTAATACCTTACATTTTTTCAAATTAGGAAAGGTCTTAAGACAGATGAGACCAGCCTGCAAAGAAACAGTTGACAAAGCAGTCAAATGTGCCAAAGATGCCTTCAAAGAATGGCGCTTGTTGGCACCTTCTGAAAGAGGCAGAATACTGTTAAAGGCAGCTGCTTTACTCAGGGTTAGCTAATTTGTTTGCTTGATTCTATTTTAAATTTTGAAAAAAATTTAACAAATTGCTTGGATGTTTTTTTGATGAATTTTTGAATGACAATGTAAACTATAAATGATTTTGTTATTGGGTAATCTATAAATGAATAAATGTTCAGTGTGGATGGTAAATGTTGATTGTTCCAGGAAAGAGTTGAGGAAGTGGCAGAAATGGAAGTGTTAAACAATGGCAAAACAATATTTGAGGCCAGGTTTGATATTGAAGATTCTGCTGGCACGTTGGAGTTTTTGGGTGGCATTGCAACAACTGAACTTGCTGGTTTGGCTCAATAAATTCTAATCATTTATTACTAGATTCCTGGTGGCAATAAGTTTATCGCTGTTTCCTAACTTTAAAAACCAACCAATGCTTCTTATTCAAGTTTTCCTTCTTTTTCTAAAAAGATGACAACCTAAAATATTTAAAAATTGGAGACAAGGTAATGAGAATGTATATAAACAACAAACTTGTAAATTTAAAAAAAAATTTCCACTCAGGTCAACACATGAGACTTCCCGGTGGATCCTTTGGCTACACAGTTCGGGAACCGCTGGGAGTTGTTGTGGGCATTGGGGCATGGAATTACCCCTTTCAAACAGCAGTGTGGAAGTCTGCCCCGGCACTTGTTTGCGGCAATGCAATGGTCTACAAACCTTCTGAGTTCACACCCGTCACATCCTTATTACTGGCCGAGCTGTACAAGGATGCTGGCGTCCCAGATGGCGTTTTTAATGTCGTTCAAGTTAGTTGTTGTTAACGTTGGTGGGGGTAGTGGAAATTTATAATTCGATGGTTTTTAAAGTCATTTTTGCCAAAAAAATAATTTGCATAAAAAATGAATGGATGAGTGATTTGACGAATGAATGAATGAATACAGGGCAAAGGTCAAGTAGGGCAAATGTTGTGTGAACATCCTGACGTGGCAAAAGTTTCACTTACTGGAAGTGTACCAAGTGGTGTCAAAGTTTACAACTCTTGTGCTAAAGTGAGGAAAAGATTATTCATTATTATGTATTTTATGTTTGTTCATTCGTTTATTCTTTCATTCATTCATTCATTCATTGACTGGCTGGCTAGCTGCTTCATTTATTCAGTCATTTTGACATTTAATAATTCAAAATCTATTAAATATCACATGAAATACATTCTTTACAAATAAAATATTATAACATTAGAGTTATGAGCTAAGGAGCTTTTATTCAAAGGACATTTATGCACGCGCGAATTTATTATTCTTTGCAGGATATAAAATGCCTGACCCTCGAATTAGGAGGCAAGTCGCCACTGATCATGTTTGAAGACTGTGACCTGGACAATGCTGTTAAAGGGGCTCTCATTGCTAACTACCTTAGTCAAGGACAGGTTGGTTGGTTGGCTGACTGGTTGGTTGGCTGACTGGCTGGCTGGTTGGCTGGCTGGTCAATCAATCAATTGATTGGTTGGCTGAAAGAATTAAAATTGTCTTTTAAATAGTTTAAAGAGTTACAAATGTGAATAAAATTTTAATTGCAAATGACACATTTCTTAAATCAGTCAGAGATTTTGAAAGTTAAGATGTAGTGTTGTTGACTTTTGAACAGTGTGGTGTTTGGACTCATTAAATAATATTTCTCTCCTTATTATTATTATTGTTATTTTTTCCATATTTATTATTCTCACTTTTATTATTTTATTCTTTCATAATTATTATCACAACAAATTTTTCCTCTCCGCATCTTAAACACGGTTATTTTCAGCTGATAATTTCAACGCGTAGGTGTGCACAAATGGAACGAGAGTTTTCGTGCACGAATCCATATACGATAAGTTTGTGGAGAAGTTGTTGGCTGCCGTGAGGAGAATTAAGATAGGTGATCCGATGGATGAGGAGACGAGAGTTGGTGCCACCATCAGCAAGAGGCAGTTTGATATCGTCATGGGATTCGTTGACCGAGCCAAGAAGCAGGTTCCGTTATGACTACGTTAAAAAAAAACAATTTTTCTCATTTTTCGGTTAGAAATTGGTTTTTAGAAAATTTCTCAGGCTAAGTTTACTATTTATTACTAATTAGATCTGCTTTCCATTCTAATTATTGTAATTATTTCAACATTCATTGATTTATTTATGAATACGTCATGAGAAAATGTTGTATATTATTTATTTATTAATTTTGCGACCTTACCCTAGGGTGCTAAGGTTTTGTGTGGAGGCGAGAGGGTCGACCTTGCGGGGCCGCTATCAGGTGGCTACTACATCAGTCCCTGTGTTCTAGGAGATGTCACAGATGGCATGGAGGTTGCCATCAATGAAGTGTTTGGTCCTGTCATGAGTTTGTTGAAGTTCAAGGATGAGGTGGACGTCGTACAGAGGGCCAACAACTCTTTGCTGGGACTGGCCGCTGGTCTCTTTACTAAGTTTGTGTTTAGTTTCTTCTTGTTGTTGTTTCTGTTGTTTGTTGGCTGTGTTGGTTGAAATGATTTTAATCTTATCACTGAATTTTACTGATGTAGATGTGTTTTAAAAGGAGTGTTTCCAAAATTTATTATAAAAGAAATGGTTCAAGTGTTCTCGAGTGTTTCAGATTAAATTTTCACAAATTTAATACGTCATTTTTCTGTAACAAGTTTTTTATGTTTTATAAATATCACCACCTCAAACAAACAAACGAACAAGTTAATTAGATCAGTCGGTCACAATACCATATAATACCATATTCAGTATGTCATTTAAACTTGGGCAAACATTTACAAGCTGTGACGGACGATTTTATGTCATTATGTATGAACACTCTTTTGCCTTCCTCTCTTTTTAGCTAGCTCTTTTGTTCAGAGTGTCGGAAAATTCCGACTCTGGGTATAAATTTCTGATCCAACTTCTCACTCCGTCACTCCGCTTTTGTTTCTCTTCTCTCTCTTTTTTCCTCTTCCTAACTTGTTCTCCCTTTCTTTATTTTTCTCATCTAATTCTCTTTTTTTCTCTCTCTCTTGTATACACACAAACCTTTCAATCCGACAGAGACTTGAAAAGAGCGCATGAGGTGGCCTCAAAGTTGGAAGCGGGCTTCGTGTGGATCAACACGTACAGCTGGCTGCCTGCTGAAATGCCGTTTGGCGGTGTGAAGAGGTCGGGCATCGGAAGGGAGAACAGCAAGGAGGTCCTCAACTACTACACTAACTGGAAGTCTGTCTACGTCGAGTTGAATGACGTTGCTAGTCCCTTCTGATTGGACAGTTGACGTTGCTTGTCCGTTCTGATTGGACAGTGACGTTGCTTGTCCGTTCTGATTGGACAGTTGACGTTGCTAGTCCGTTCTGATTGGACAGTGGATTTGAGTTTAAAAATTTTTTTGTAATACATAATGATATGGCGTTTATGCTCAAGTGTTGAAGCTAGCTGTTGATATTATTATAGTGATTTTTTGCAGTTTCATTGATAATTGATAGAGAGGGAGAGCAATGACATGAGGAACGTTCTACAATGAGATAGATAGCATAGATAGAGATAAATAGCATGTTTCGCCTGATTGGTTGCAGTTTGTCAATTAATATGAAACCAGCTTTCTGATTTTTTATCTGTACTTTTAAATCCTAATGTATATTTTTTATACATACTTGCCTTACATTATATTTCCTTTAATCAATTGTTGTTATCAAACCTTTCATTCTTAATCATTTTCATTTGTTCTTTTTTTAAATCATGAATATTGTTTGGTGATCAATTGATTGATAGATTTGTTAGTATGTCGATCGATCGATTGATTGATTGATTGATTGATTGATTGATTGATTGATTGATTGATTGATTGATTGATTGATTGATTGATTGATTGATTGATTGATTGATTGATTGATTGATTCATTCATTCATTTATTCATTCATTCATTCAATCATTCATTCATCAGATGATTGACTGG
>NW_008704544.1:1764022-1874491 GCF_000326865.2 Helobdella robusta
TACATATATATATATATATATATATATATATATATATATATATATATATATATATATATATATATATATATATATATATATTCTTGTTATTGTTATTGTGTTTATTGTTATTTTTTCTTATTAATATTATTATTGTTGTTGTTATTATATACCAATCTTTAAAAATTTATTTTCAATCATTAAAAATTCTTTGAGTTATAAACAGCTCCATCAAATGTTGTTTCTATTCAAAATTTAATACTTTAGCTTAAACTTAAATAAATTTATAAAAATATCAATACTAAACAGTAATATATTGATAAATAAATTTATAACTAATTAAATTTAATAAATATATGAATAATTAAATAATAAAATCACAGAAAATAAATCGTAATGGATGGCCGAAATTCAGTTAACTCATTCACAGTACCTACTCTGATTTATCATAGTTGTATATACGGTATGCTGTATCGTATCATGATACATTGTTGCTCACAAGTCAGTCGTTCTGTATTTAAGATACACACACGCTAACTTTAACGACAATCCTTATTTGATATCATTGTTTAGGGATGATTATTACATTAAGAATTATTACATTATGAAATCGCGTGATGGCAATGTTATGCAATGTAATGTAATGATGTATCGAATGATTGTTCATTCGATACATACATTAAATTGGATGTTACAATAGCGACACGCGCACAATTCACGCATACATACACACATACACCCACACATACAATCACACTCACGTACACACACACTCACGTACGTACGTACGTATACACACTTTTCAATGTTTCAACGTGTGTAATAAATCGTTTCAACAGGATTTTTATTGCAAGAGTCTTTACAATGATAAGCAAGCCAAATAATTTTTACGATACTCTCTTGAGTAGAGAGTTTCTCAAATGTAATTACAAGAAACACCCAGCACATGTAAGAAATACACGCGAATCAAGGCATTACATAGACGTTGCATGAAATAGGCAGGAGTTTCTTGGCGTTCGAATCCAGTAACTGCAACATTGCTGCTAGATAACCTAGCCATTACACCACCGCGCCGCCCAGATGTGATAAATCATAAAATATCTATAAAAAATTAAGTGAAAAATAATTTTCTTCTAATTCTATTTTCACCAGTTTAAAAATGAAACCAGACAAAATTATTCATCTGAATTATAGTGGCAAATATCTTCAAGAGGTTTTTACTACTTGTTGTATGTAGTACGTTGAAATCTACAATAAATTCTCCCTACAATAAAGATATTCAAGAAGTCCTTTTCAAATGATGCCGATTTTGGGCACTCGAGATTATGATGAATTTCATTTAAGTTTGCTGCTGACTTATGAAATGCTAACAACCATGATATTATTATTATTATTTGTGGTAGTAATCGTTGTAGTAGGTGTAATTGTAGAAGCAGCATCAATAGTAGCAGTAGTAGTAGTAGTAGTTGTTGTTGTTGTTGCTGTTGTTGTTATTGTTGTTGTTGTTGTTGTTGTTGTTGTTGTTGTTGTTGTGGTAGTGCTAGTAGTAGTAGTACTAACATCAGCAGTGTAGCTAGCTATTGATTATTATTATGCAATGCAAAAAAACATCAATAATAATAATAATACATTTTATTATTTAGGCGTATATGCAAATATACATTACCCCCTCACAAACACACACGTACACACACATAATATATAAATAAATTATAAATAAATATATATACATAATTGTTATTTCTGTTATTTGTATAGATTATAATTGTCGTCGCTTTAATCTCTTCTGAAAGAATGCTACATTTGGATTGAGACTTTGTTGTTGTATGTTGTAGTATCGCTATGGCTGATGTTGTTGTTATCGACGTTGTTGTTATTGATGTTGTTGGTGTAATTATTATAATTATTATTACTATTATTATTATTGATGTTTTGATGTTATTGCTGATGTGATAAAGTGTCTCAACATTAACAGCTTAATAATGGATTATAACATTCGCTAACCTAACGAAAACCCTTTAAGACACGCACACTCACGTCTCTACGTAAAACACACGCACACCACACACCACACACACACACACACACACGTACACACATGCACAAATACACACACACACACTTAAAAAGAGACGTATAAAAAAAACCTAAAAAACCTAAAACTTCAACATTTTAAAAAACCTAGGTTTTTAAAAATTGGTTTTACAGCTTAGACACACACACACCTACACACTCCACTCACTCACACACACACACACACACACACACATACATATATATATATATATATATATATATATACCAATATATATATATGTATACCAATATATATATATATGTATATATATATATATAGCTTCGTTGTTAATTATTATCTGCCCTTTACACACACATTCTTGCAAACAAATAATTTATTGCTCATTGTTAGAGCTGTTCATTCACTGCAAACGGACAAACAGATGCAAACAAACAAACGCACAAACCAACTAACGAACTAACAAACAAACAAATAAAAATAAAAGTAATACTGAGGTGAAACTCAGATCAGCTAGTTAAGTATGTGTTATTGTTAATTATTTTCATTTATAGTTAAAGGCAGAGTCTAGCTCAACACAAACACACACCACACCACACACACACACACACACATACACCGTAGAGCAACACATACACATTGAATTTTAATAACATAATATATAAAACAATATATAAATATGTATAAATATACCCTTAGATACGTGTATAAACATTGATACACTTGTATTTATTATGTTCATATACAGATACACGTGTTACACACGCACGCACGCACACGTATTCAACAAATTCAATAACAATGATGATAGCAATGTGGATTGTAATTTGCAAATTTTTCTCAAGCTCGTTGTCGGTGCTGTGTTGTTAACGATGTTTCTTACTGTAGTTACTATCTTTATTAATGTCGATATTAATGCTAGTGCTAATGCTGGCTCGATTTGAAATCGTTGCTCTATATTCTGACAAAACTTATTTGCATTAAGAATATTATTTGAGGCTCTTTTGGCTTATGCTTTGTTGGTTAAAAGCTAAAATATTGACAAACCAGATTGAATGGTTGAATTGTTTGTTGGTTAAATATTTAATTGATTGAACAGTTATTCGATTGAATAGTTACTTGACTGAACAGTTGATTAACCGATTGAAAACTTAACTGATTTAATAGCTAAATGATCGAAATAATTTCAAGACTGTTGTTTGATTAAACAGTAAATTGGTTGAAATGATTGAATTGATATTGAATTGATTGAATAGTTACTTGATTGAACAGTCGACTACAGAACTTGAAATGATCCTAACGTATAAAAAGTTATTTGGACTGACGATCATCACCAATGATAAACTGATCGGCTCAGAGTCATCTCACAATGAAGACAACATCAAAAAAATTGTAGTATTTTTATACGATTTGACACTAAAAAAGGTTAATTTGGAGTCAAAATTTTTTAAATCTTAATAATTTATGAAAAAAAATTTGATTATTTCTTGAGAAAACACCCCTCTTATTAAATACTGAAATACTGAAGTTTATCCTATTAGTATATTTCAATTTCATAACGGCATGTTTGATGAAAATTCCCATGCAAAAAACCACGCTCATGCAAATTACAACACAATAGACACAAGACACTTATGCGCGTATGATATAAAAGAAAAGTGTGGTTTCTGTTTGCATTTGAAAGAGGTCACTTCAGAGCAAGTCTGTAGTTCCCTTAGTGATAAATGACTGCGGTTAAGTGACAAACAATAAAGTTTAAGTTAAATAAACAGTAACACGTGACAGAAGCTTGCTTAAGTAGCTTTGAAATGACAACAGAATAAAAAAAAATTGTTTCTACTATGTTTTTCTAATATTTTAAATTTAAAATTATATCATTTAACCGTTTTAACTCTTGTAATAGTAATTCTTTTAAAAATGTTGCCTATACTTCTTTCTACATTTTTATAGATGACGAGTCACCAATATGCGTTAAATCGAACGTTCTTATGTTATCATAATGAGTGATTCTAACATTAAACGATGATGTGATGATGCAGTGAGGATGGAGGCAAAAAAATTAACAATATGATCATAACACTGATACTGTTTTCCTATAAAACTGTTGTTGCTGTTATCATCTTCGTCGTCGTCGTCGTCATCATTTTAATCATTTACTCATTCATTACTACAGATGTTTGAGGTTTAATTGATTTTTTTTCATATCCCATGCAGTTGCTTTATTGCAAGAAGATTGTTATCGATCCCAGTCTAAATGATCAGAATGTTTCTTCATCAACATCTTCGTCATCGTCATCAACAACAACAACAACAACGCCATCATCATCATCTTCATCATCATCGTCATCCTTGCATGGCGAAACGAGTTCCGAATACTTCATCACCGTCAACTGTAAACACGTCAAAAGCCTGAAGGATGTCATAGTTGAAGTAAAATTTCATTCATTTATTAAACTTTCAATCGATCGAACATTCAATCAGTCAATCAAGTAGTCAATCGATCTATCTATCAATCATTCACTCATTCAATCAAACAAACAAACAAACAAATTCACAGGGGCATTTTTTAGCGTTCATCTTTCCAACGTCTGTTAATTAAAAAGACACACGTCCTGTGAGCTGCCTACATACACGCCTGCTAAATGGCGTCGTTTTACAAACCCTCTTTCCGTTCGAACACACGCACTGCGTACCTACTCGCACTAGCCAGCACAACTCGTCAACTACATTACGACCGTACGAAACTTTAAAAATATCAATATATTTTACCAAGGGTTGCGTTTCTTCGAAACGTACAGATTAACCACTGAATTGATGTTAACACTTTTCAGATGGACCTTTTATTTGACGAGAACCGCAGAAGTGCGCAGCAGAGCAACTTGAAATCGTCTTTCTGCACGTTTGGGCCAAACAGTCTCAAAACAATTCTCCTTCCCGAGTGTCAGAAGAAAAGTATTTTTCTCCAGCAACATTACCACTCCTATTTTGACGTGCAGAAAATATTTTACGAAAAGTTCAGTGCCGACTTCAGAACTGATGCGGATGCGATCACTATGAAAGACGTTCTTACCTGTATCTTTTTGGGTCTTGTGTCCATTCATTTATTCATTCGTTCGTTCATTCATACATTCATTCATACATTTGTTCATTCATTTGTTCATTCATTCATTCATTGATGCATGTCATGTGTTTTCGTTAACTATATCGTTTAATATTATTACTAAGTACTGTCAGTACTACATTCAATATCAACGTTGTTAACTCAAAATACACACGCGCACACACGCACACAGACACACACGCACACATAGAAGCAGCAAAATTGTTTTGAAATTAAGAACATTGACATACATAAGCACGCACACTACAACAATCCAACGAATGTAGTTTAGTTGCAATTTATTTGCTTGATAAATTTGACTGAGTTGCTATAATTTAGCTATTTAATTTAAAAATGACGAAAAAACTAAAATAACACACTTATTTAATTGCATTTTTATTAATTAAATTAAATTAAATTCTTTGATGAATTCACGGCATTATCACACTGAGCATGTTTAATGTGGCCAATCACAAATATTTGTTTTGTTAAGGTTGGCTGGCTACATATTGTCATTAATTAATAGTACGCTTTTATTTGTTGTTACTGTTATTATCTCCTCTCTCTCTCTCTCTCTCTCTCTCTCTCTCTCTCTTTTCTCTCTCTTTTCTTGCTGTTTCTCTTTCTCTCTCTCTCTATAGATACATTGTAATATCTTTAAGTATATTTATGTTTCTTATATGTTTTGGGTGTTGTTTCAACGTTAAGAATGTCTGACTCATTGATAAATATTTTTATATTTTATAAGAATTATCTGTTTATACTGTGTGTATATGTATATTTGTGTGTGTGTGTTTGTCTATTTGAATACTGTTACGAATTAAATACAAATTTACCTAATGACAACCGCCTACCTCCATCTTCATCTATCTATGTACCTTAACAACTGTCCTTTGACCCAACGCGTGAAGATTTCAACATTCAGGTCAGCGCTACTTGCGAAGATGTAGCATTGAAATGTGCTGCTGATCTACTGAAAATCATCGAAAAACTTGCCGACTATGGTTACAATAAATTTTTAAATTTATTTATTTAATTTTTTTTAATTTGAGAAAAAATAATTATAAATGCAAAAATATGCAGAATGATATAAGAACACAACATTTTAATTCATAATTAGTTGAATGAATGATTTGGGTGTCGTCGTGTTTTTTATAGACTTGCACTGTTGTGTCTATATTTATGTTTGTTATCATTGTTATGCTCAAGTTTGTGTTTGTTACATTTTGTTCTATTGTTTGCTAAGGGTTTCATATTATTTAGAATTTTCTTTTCTTTTTGGAGTCCGTTTTCATGTCCGTTTTTGTGTTTCACGAAATAAACTTGTATAAAAAACTTTATAATTTTAAGAAAATTTTTATTCACAAAGGTAACGCATTCGTGAAGCCAGAAGCAATAACACAATTCTACGAACCATCCCCATGGTTATTAATCGCATTTCTCTCATTCTTTTATTCATTTATTCACTCAATCCCTCTTCCATCCATCACGTGATCACATCAAATCACTCACTCAACCAATCACGTGACACACCCATCAGGTCAGGTGACAAGGTCGAGGATGATTGCGTCACGAAAGCCAGAGGTCTGCCGTGGCGATCTACAGAGATGGACGTCGCCAACTTTTTCTGCGGACTCAACATCAAAAAGTTTGTAATTTTTTTCACAATAAAATTTAAACAATTTTTACCATTTAGAATATAAAATAATTTGTCTCTTCAAGAAAAAACCATCTCTTTTTTACTAACTTCCATTATAATTTCTTCAAAAAACTTGTAACTTATTAATAAATATACCTATTTAAAATGGTATCAATGACTTTCGACCAGAGGGGGCATAGTCATCTGCATGAGTAGCGAAGCGCGAAAAAACGGCGAGGTGATGGTTCACTTTGACACCCCAACCGACCGCAACCTGTCAATAAAACGTCACAAACATCATCTGGGGGGCCGCTACATAGAAGTCTACAAGTCTAGCGCAAGAGATTTTTTAGGAGCATTGTCCTCCAGTATTTTTTTCAAATAATTTTTATTGTTATTATTATTATTATGAGTAGTAGTAGTAGTAGTAGTAGTAGTAGTAGTTGTAGTAGTAGTAGTAGTTGTTGTTGTTGGTGGTGGTGGTAGTTGTAGTAGCTGCAGCAGCAGCAGAGTCGGATTTAAGAATGAGAAAGGTCTCGGCAAAAAAGCGGTCTCCATAATAAAAATTGAAAACGTATCGAAAGTGTTACTGGTCAAGTTGTGTTTTATTTTTTCTAAGAGCAAAATTTTTTAAAAACCATTTTGATTTTTTAAAAATTACCAAATAAGGACCTTAAAACTTATACACCTCTGAGTCCGGACCTGAATACTTGTTTTTTTCTTATTATTTTGAAATTTTAAAATGTTGAAAAATGATACAAGATGTTAAACTTTCCTCCCAAGATGGCAACAAAGTGGCACAAAGGATGTTGATTGAGAAGTACGAGCTCTTGAATCCTGTTATCATTAGAATGAGAGGACTTCCTTATACCTGCAAACCTATACAAGTGGTTCGTGTGTGTGCGTGCGCGTTTGCGTGAGTTTGCGTGCGTGTGTGCGTGTGTGATTGTTGTGGTGTAAATCTTTTTTTTAAATTTAGATTATCAAATTTTCAATTTAATTTTTCCATATTTTAACATCAAATTCGTTTTCCCCCGTTAATTTTATATAATACACGAAATACAAATTTCAATAAAACTAGGTGGAGTTCTTCAAACAAGAGCCCAATTCGTGTTCGATACTGGATGAGGAAGATGGCGTTTTGTTCGTGTACCATTCAGAGGGTAGGAACACCGGTGACGCCTTTGTGCTCTTGGCCAATGAGGAGGAGGGTGCCAAAGCATTAAAGAAACATAAGCAGTGCATTGGTGCCAGGTACATTGAGCTCTTTAAGAGTACCACGGCTGAAGTACAGCAAGTTAGATTTAGATTAGTTTCGGAGATTTTAATAAATTTTAAAAATTATCATATCCGAAAAATATGTCTTGAATGTTATTATATGATGATTCAAGTTGTTGTAGCTATAAACATTGAGTAATTAACGTTTCTCGATCGCTTAACCCTTAGATAAACAATATTTCATAAAATTTTTAGATGTGATTATGAATGATAAATTGTATTGAAGATATTTTTTATCTTTATAAAAGCGTTCAACAAATGGCATTGAAATTATTTTTATATATTCATCTTTGCGAAAACTATGGTATAAAATTGTTTGAACTACCTCAGGTTCTGAACCGAAGTTTTGACCCGCGCTCAGCGTCCTTGCTCTTCAGCTCCAACCCTCACCTCATATCGTACCTCGGATCCTACGATGTTCTCTTGCCAAAAAACCAACAGACAAACGACATCTTCAAGAGCCAACAGCATCCACAGACGATTAAAACATTCCAGACCAACAAAACTCTGAACAATCTTCAGCAGGATTCAACTTTTAAATTTCAACAAGACTTTGCAACAAAACTCCAGCAACCCATGCCAGCAACAGCAGCCACAATGATGACAACGTCCCAACAGCAGCCGAAGCAGCAACAGCAGCAACACTCCACAAGAACCACTTCCTTGCAAAGCATCAGTTCAGTTATGGACTGCCTGCACATTGTCGGAACACCACCAGACGCCACCGTCAACGACATTGTACATTTCTTAGCCGATCACGCCAAAGATATCAGACATAAGGGTGTACACCTGGTCTACAACTGCGATGTAAACAGTTTCATTTCATTCAACATTTTACATTTTTAAAATAAACCAAATACTTTTTCAAGAAAAAAAAACTATTAAATTTTAACGAAACTTCAACAAAATCTTTAACTCCAACAGAATTGTAACCAAATAAACTTGCTATTACATTTGCAATCTTTATTAACTGTACCAGACTGACACTTCGCAACAAAAATCCTCTCCAGGGCACAGCGTCAGGGGAGGCCTTCATAGAGATGGTGGGTGAGAAACAAGCTGAAAGCTCGGCGACGAACAAGCACAAGAAGATGATGTTGGTATCGAGCAGACGACACATAGTCGGAGTTTTCGTCTGCTCTTTCGATGACATCGCTATGCACTTGTGCTACGGTACGCTGTACAATCAGCTAAAGATCAACTACATTAATGACGGTTGTTGCACGTCCGAGAAATGTACCGCAGGCGTTACTAACTGCATCAAAAATGTTAACGTTACTACTACTGCCGTCAGTAACACCACGAATACTCAAGCTGATTCTCCAACTTATGAAATCAACCCAATCGTCCCCACCAACAACAATAACATCGGCAACAACGGTTTCATTGCGTGCAACAACCTAGCCAACTATGCCAACAGCAGCAGCTACATCAGCAGCGGTAGTGGCTGTGGTGGCGGCGGCAGATGTGATGCTGGAATGTATTACGTGGACGGGGGAAGTGTGGTGATGATGTCATGTGACTGGCCGATGGTCAATAATCACGTGACCTGCAATCCAGGTACGTTGTTGTTCACGTTACGGTAATGATTTCAATGATAACGATTGTGATGATGTTAATTATGATTGTGGTACTGATGATAAAGTATCTTTACCTTTAAGATTGCGGATTTCATCAAGAGATTTTAAGTGTTATAAAAATTTATTATCTGGCCAGTTGTTAAGGATCCTAATTTGTTAATTACTAAACTTAATCATCTCATTCTATGATGAATATCTTATAGGATATTAACAGCGTAAAGTTTGAGCTAGCAGTCAACTGTTTTTCATCACCATAAACAGATACGAAAATTCAACAAGCAAAGACCACTCAATGAATGTGTAACGATTAATTAAGCCATCACTACTAACCCAACACTTATTCGCCGTTCATTATTAAACCAATTTATTAAAAATACATTAACGTAATTTATTTGAAGTGGCTGTCCTACCAGTTGCCATCAACAACATCGGGGCTAACGTGGTCATTCCATCATCGCCTCTCACTCCTATTTCTCCATCTCTCCCTCCTCCTCCTCTTCATCATCTTCCTCTCTCACCTCAATCACCATCTATAATGTTTAATCCAGCGCCAGTTACCTACCTACCATATTATGTAGCCATTCCAACAACAACAACACCCATCTTTATTAGCAGTAGCAGCAGCAGCCAAAACATCAGCGTATATGACAGCAACAACAACATCAACATCAACAACAACAACCACAACGTCGAAAACTACACTAACACTAACGACGTTTATAACATCAATTGTGCCAACAACAACAATTACAGTAACGACGACAACAACACTAACAACAACAATATGGACAATATTAGTGGCGACACTTGAAAGGGCTAAAAACAACAACTACAATAATAACGACAATAACAACAATAGTGACGACTTTAAAGACTGAAAATATAGAAACAAGTGAAAAACTAAGCGCTACTGTTTTAAAACATAATACAGATGACATCATAATAATACCGTGACGTCAAACAGTTCATGAAAAAAAACAAAATGAGATGGAAATAAAAAATTTTATTGTGACTATTTTTTTTAATAATAGCAATAACAACAACAATAATAGCTATAATAATGTTAATAATAATAATAATAATAACAACAACAATTATAACGATTAGTTTAATTTTAGACATAATTATTATTACCATTAGAAATTCTTTTGGCATACTAATCCAGATTCTTATCCATTACATTCCATTCACTATTTATCGATAATAAAACTTTAATTTCGTTTTAAATTACACACGCGCACGCGCACGCACACACACACACGCACACATATGTATGTGTAACAATTCAATTTGAAAATTGAATAGTGGAGTGAAAGAATAAACAAATGAATGAGTGGATGAATGAAAGAACGAATGAGTGCGAACAAAACAAGTACAAAGCTAAATTAACAGAAAATTTACAATTTCAACACATTCCAACTAAAAGTTTATTGACAGAGCAAGTCAAAGAATTGAATTATTTAACTGACTTATTTAAATAACTAGAAAATACAAAAATATTTGTCAATAAATTAAAATAATATTTAAAAAAAAACTAATCACTAAATGATAGCGACGATGATGATTACGTTGATACTGATTGGTGATAGTGATGATAATTGTACTAATGATAACGATGATGATGATTTAATCAGAGATGTATGTCATCAATGCTCTGCACTGCATGGCGATATGCTGGTAAATATGGATGTCCAGTTGATGAGGGCAAAGGCCAACATGGCCCCGAGAAACGAGCCCAACTGGGTGACGGCCCCGCACCATTTCAGGGCTCTCCTACCCCCGTATGCGTGCATCCTCGATGCCGCCGTTACTTTTGCGAATGAGAACAATGACGTCATTATAAGGGCTGTGCACACCTGAAATTTTAGAATAAAATTTGATTAAAAATAAATTAAAAAAAAAATAAAGAGGTTATTTAAGAGAAGATCGCAATCATTAAAGTAGTAAAAAAATTCCTCACAATAAGTATTGGACCGTAGACAGTATTTACGAGAGGTGGAGTTGGACTGAGAACAGCGATGACAACATGGAACACGACCACAGATAGTGCAGTCAATATCATGAAGAAAAATACTTTTATGCTAGGTTTTGGTATGAACATGGATGATAATGAGGACAGTGATCCAACAACTGATGAAAGCCTAACAGTAAGTGTATATACCACATTGCTGTATGGCAAACAGGTGTATGATTGTGTAGCTGGAATGATTCCATTGGTGGCCATGTTGATTGCAACTATTGATGATAAGTAGAATGCCAGGTGAGATTTCGATAGCTGAGGTTCTGCTAGATTCTTAACGACAACTGCAGACGTTGATGCATTGGAGTTTGTCTCTGAAGCTGACAGTGTGTATTGTGAGGATGGTGATGGAGAGATTAATTTTGATTCATCCTCAACATCTGCTGCTGCTGCTGCCCTCACCTCCTTATTATCTCCAGAACTTCGGTGGTGGTTATTTGAAACCAGGCCATTGTTTTTTCTATCAACATCTGCATTGGTTTTGTCATCGCCAGATACTGTTGCTACATTATCTGATGAGGCATTCTTCCTCAATTGATACTGATTCAAACGTGAGAAATTGAGCAAATAAAATGCTAAGAAACTAACAACTAGCAACAACGAAATAAGTATTAAGAATATCTGTACAGAAAATTTGGGTTGCGGATATACTGGCTTGAGTAAATATTTCACATCTTCGCTAGAGCAGTTACTGAATGTAGCATTGAGACATGAGGAATTCCACACAGTCACATTAGCACAAGTTGGGTTGCCTCCTAATCCTTGTCCTAAACCAATCAAACCTGGCAAAAGACCAGATAGTCCCTGACCAAAATAAAATGCTGACAAGTAAACTGAAGGGTATCTGGCCATATAGGGTAGGTACACCAGGGCCGATAAACAACTTGCCACAGATGAAAGTGAAAGGAAAAACATGAGGGCTACACTTCTTTCTGCCCTGCCAATGTAAGCTGTTCGGTCCCAGAAGAATGAATTCAACAAAGCAGACGATATACTGATGAGGATGATGATCATTGGAAGAGCTACGTCTCTCTTAGCATCTGAACACCCTGAATTTGATGAATTCTGCTTCTTCCTACATTTAATCTTCCCTGCTAGTGTATAAATTGCAGGAGCAATGTTGCAGCATTGGATGACAAGAGTCATGTAGGATGGCAGATTCCATCTTTCTGGTAACTTTTGGACCATGATTGGCAGTTCAACCCATAGCCCGACAACGTTGATCCAGGAGGATAATGAGAACATTGAGATCAGCGCGAACACCGGCACTATGACTGAATGATTGGTAGTGCAACCCATTTCTGATTGTATTGTATTATTTATTTATATATTTATTAGTGAAATGAAGAGCTTGATTTAATTAATGCTATGCTACTTTTTGTGGTTTGTCAAATCCAATTGCTATTTATTACGAAAGTAAAGTATTGTATAAGTGAGTGAGTAAGTGAATGAGCTGTACGTACAGTGCATGTACAAGTCTCCACTGATTAGAATTAGTGCTTACTACTGATAACTTAATATTTCAAATTATTAAAAATTAAATTTGTTTCCTTCTTCTTCTTGTGGTCATTTTTTAATTTTTACTGTCTGTTCCGTTAATTTCATTTATTTTAATGAAATTATTTTATAACTAAAAAAAAACAAAATTAAAATTGAAATTAATTAATTAATTTAGGACATTAATTAATTAATTAATATTAATTATTATTATTAAGTTATTAAATTTTATTTAAAAAGATATGAAAAATTAAAAAAAATAGAATTAAAATGTGATAGAATTTTTAGAATTGAAATTTATAAAAAAAAAATAAATACAAGGTTTAAAAACGAAATGATGAAATGCGAATGGATAAAATACGGGTCGAAAAAAAAACCTCGGAACGTTAATAAATCCACCTTATATCGCCAACAGCTTGCTTACATTAAAAATTAAATACTAAAAAGCATAGAATATAAAATTAAAAATTTTTAGCACTGATACATTCCAAGGTAGTTTGAGATCACATACGATGGAACGATGATAATATTATATATAAAACAGGTAAAATATAATTGTAAAGCATGTTAAATGAATCATTTATTTACAAATTATTTTGATAAAACACATCCTGTTAATTTTTAAGAGATAATTCTGAGGTATATTAAAGTAGTCACAGGAAAAATCATTTTAAATATAGCTATTTCATTGAAACATGCATCTTTTTTAATTTAACATTTGCAGTGTGCAAATGCAAAGTTCGAAGAATCATCTTAACATATAGTTCTGCAAGAACTTCGAATTATATGCTTCTATTACATAAAATCTAAATCTATATGTGAATGTGTAAATCCAGATGATACGTGATGTGTGCGTGCAAATATTAAAATGAGCACATGTTAGTTAAGATTAATTATTTCTAATACTTTCTAAGTATAAGTTTCTATTCACGTTTGCACTATGTCAAATGAAATTACAGCGGTCTATGTAGCAGATTTAAATTTGACTGGTTAACGTCTCTTTCAAGGTCCCGAATAGTTTTTAATTATTTTTCATCTTAAATTTTGTAGAATAATCTATGAATTTGCAAAACTACGAATAAATATATATATAATTGTTACAATGATATATTAATATGAAGCTATTGATTCTGATGAGTTTATTTTTCAGAAGAACTTCACTCAAAGGACTCTTGTGGTCATCATAACGAGCTTAGATCAAAATTATGCTTGATATGCCAATATCCTGATGTAATAATGCAGATAGTATATTTGCTGGGAATGTAGGCATGGATGCAAATGTAAAAATTTGAGCAATAAATGTATTTTAGTAAGTAAAGAGACATCAACCAATGTGAAATCGATGACATTTTATTCCTTTTTTTGAATATGTACTAGTAACTTTGTCTCCATGTTCATGACGTGTTTGTATGTTTTTTGTTCGTTATACTTAATGTGTTTGTCTATCTTTTTAACTGTCCGTCTGTGTGAATGTTTGTCTAAGTGTCTGTCTCTATGTCCGAATGTCTGGATATCTATTTTAAAATCTGTAGTGTTAGCTTTTCACTGAAAGGTAGTCGCTCTTCAACGCAAGTGTTATTTGTCTTGAGGCGTACAACACGTATGTATACGGTGCGTGCGTGCCCATGTGTTTGTGTACATGTTTGTATCTGTATGTGTGCATAAATCTGTGTAAATTTTATATGTTTCTCTGTTTATACATTTGCGTGTGTGTGTGTGTGTGCATTTGCTAAGTGTATCCATATATTGTACTCTGAATTATGTATTCATCTATTGGCGTGCATGCAATTTGTATGCAGTCTGAAGAAATGTACATTCGTATAGTTTATGTGATAGCCACTGCATCATCTTGGGTTATTTTTAAAGTCAAATATGACATTTGTTCGTTCCCTTCTTAAATGCAATACAGTCTGCCTGTGGAGTCATTGTACACGTTTGTGTACAGATTGCTCGTACAAATGTATACACATGTAAATCACATCAGTGTATATTAACAGGGTATCAGTGTACTTGTATATATGTAGTATGCTGTAAAAAGATCTGTCATTCATTCCTTCATTCTTTCAATCAATCATATTTTCTTTTCTCATTTACCAGCTTATTTAGTTCATCATTCATCTCTTCCTTCACCCGGTTTCATTCATTCATTCATACATTCATTCATTCATTCATTCAACCATCCATCCATCCATCCATCCATCCATCCATTCATTCATTATTCATTCATACAAATTTTCGTTCCTCCATTAATCAATTCCTTAATAAATCAATTAATTTAATTACTTCTGCTTTAACTTTGGCGCAGCTATTTTTATGAACTTGTATATATATATATATATATATATATAGAGAGAGAGAGAGAGAAAGAGAGAGAGAGAGAGAGAGAGAAAGAGAGAGAGAAAGAGAGAAAAATAGAAAGATGATGATTTTCTTGTTTATCCTGGCGTATTTTTCTTCGTAAATACATTGTGGACAAAATAAATTGTGGATACCGAACCGAGTGTCCAGGTATTCATGCAAGCAAATACCCATAAAAACTGACAACATTTATTCATACAGGCATGTGTGTGCTGGTATTTACGTAAGCAAATACGCGTTTATTTATGTATCAATGTCTGCCTGTGTGGTACGGCGAGTAAGGACGGTGTAAAGTAGGTTAGTGTGTCCTTCAAGCTTTGCACGCACACGCACGCACACGCACATATACGCAGATACGTCGCATACGCGTATACATTTAACGCAAGCACATACGCACGCATAAATTGATACATACGTGTGTATTTATTGCTACAAACGAGACTATACTATCAATACCATATACTTTAAAGATGACTGTATACATACATACAGACCTATATATATATACGCAAGATGTACCTCACAATACCAATGAATCTTGGTACTTATATAAAAACGAAAGCGACAAACATTCGCTGTACATACGTAAACGTACATATGAACACACAAAAAGAACATCCTTACACACATATACGCATGTGTATCAAGTAAATTTGTATGTACGTGTGTACATACATATGTACGTATGTACGTAATACAAAAATCTGTGTACAATCAATGTGTTTTTATTAATGGACATTTATATAAAGAACAAATATAGGTCGCAAAAATATCCTCAAATTATATATATATGTAAATTTATATAAATAAATGTCTATATATATAATATTTACAATATAGGTAATAGACACGTATGTATGCGTGTATTATACGTATGTATGCGTGTTTTATACGTATGTATGCGTGTATTATACGTACGTATGCGTGTATTATACGTACGTATGAATGTACGCTCTAGCTGCGAGAATGGTAAGATGGTGCTTCTATGTATATAGCGCGTGATCATCGGAACAAGTGTACACGCAGAAAATTTGCGTATACGCACACTACTAGTACAACAACAACAACAACAACAACAACAACAATAAAACATCAACAAAAATAACATTATTAATAATAAAAATAACAATAATTTGTTGTTGTTGTTGTGTATGTTCGTTCGTTAGTGCGTAGTGTGTTTGTGCGTCTGTCTGTCCGTGAGTCGTCTGCTGGCAAATTGTTTGTATGTCTGTTTGTTTGTTTTTGATTTTCTGTTTCAGTTTCATCTCCACTTACTGACCGGGAGTAGTTAGTTTGGTGGGTAGGTGGCTCTGAATGGGTAGCGCTGTAAAAATCAGTAAATAGGTTTTCGTCTAAATTGCCAAGTTTTGAAATTTATCGGATATCACTTTGAAGTTCTTGAAGCTGCTGCTTGCGCTAATGTCGTTGGCGGTTGAGTAGTTTGTTTTGGTAGCTGGGGTATAATGCATCAAAATAAGGCATTCATGGATTTATTAGTATTTATCGTCGTTATTGGATTATATTGAAAAAATATATTCGTGTATAAAATGCATTTGTTTTCGTCCATTGCCAATGGATAATGACCTGAAGAAGAAAATAAATTTTGCGGCGTTATAAAAAAAATTATTTTTGTCGAAAATTCAACACTGAAATTAACAAATTGACATGGAAGTTGTTGTATAATGAACAGAGTTAAGTTGTTTGTAGCGTTTCTCATGGGTTTAGTTTATAAACTATTAAGTTTGAAATATTGAAAATTAAAATGGTTTCTGCGTACTTTTAAATAAAACCAGTCACAGAATACGTCCATTTAGTTTGGAGCTATCATTTGGATACGTTTTTCAAACAGAAAAAGTAATTCATTTGATTTTTTTACAGTGAAAAAAAATTCATTTTTTTTATATTTTAATGTAATATTTTCAAAAGAATACAACCCAACCCACCCACGCACGCACGCACGCACACACACGCACACACACGCACGCAAACCAGTAAAATTTTCACGTGTATCTGTGCTTATTCCTACACATGTCTGCCTATCTGCTCATCTGTCCGTGTGTGTGTGTGTATGCTTGCATGCCATTGTGTGTGTAAATTATATATGAAAGCGTGTGTCTGGCTGGGAGCATGTGTTTAGATTGGAAGGTCGTTTTTAAATTGTAACATTGCAAAGCAAATCTTGCAAGGCTGTGAGCTAATTGAAATTAAGTCAGTGAAAATATTAAGAGTGGCAGAAAAGAAAACTGGGAGAAACATGCACGTACACAAACAAACACAAACACACACACAAATACACCCATACACACACGCAAACACATATACATACTCACAAATTTATATTTACAGTACGTACGGGTATGTGTATATTGAACGCTTATATATGACTGCAATTGTATTATTAATGTGTAGTACTTGGTATGTCAAGTGCGTGTGTAAATAACTGCAATTTTATATGGAAAAAATTTTTGGGTTCAGTAATGTTAAGTATCTACGTAACAAAAGTGAAAGTAAAACACGTTTTGTACGCTTTCATTACACTAGTGTACATCACTTTTACGGACTAAAATATAACTTATGACCTTCATGTATTTTGAGGTTCTCATTCCAGATATCATTCCCACGTCACCCTTCAGTCATATTAAAATTAGGAAAACTAATCAGTATTAACGCATACACATACACGCACTCGAACAGTCATATACACAAAAACATACATAAACACACGCATACACACACATGTATATATATATATATATATATATATATATATACACTATATACACTATATAAATACCATAACAAAATCATTAGAACATCATAATAACGTAAATTTAAAAAATGAATGAAACCAATGAGCGAACGAACGAACTAATGAACGAACGAACGAATGAGCGAAGGAACGAATGAATGAACAAATAAAATATGTTAATTAATTATTTATTTATAACATCTTCATGTGTTCATCAGAGAAAAAAACTTGATAACGATAAGCTTGAAGTGAAAGAAAGCAAAATATTTCTTTTATGTAGGCATACAGATAGACATAAAAATGTGTAATTAAGTTGGTATTGTATATATACAAACACATTTTACACATACCTTCTCATATTTACATACACACACACATACATGCATACATTCATACATACCCACATACACGCATATACGTACGTATACATATATACAAATACATACATATACAGAAATAGACATTCATATATACATACACTTATATGTATATATACATACATACATACGCACACACACATCAATATACCATAAATAGATAATAATTATATTTACCTACTTTTATCAAGGTAATAACAAAAAGATAATTTAATTGTATACATAAAAACCAGTAAAAAGTAGGTATCAGTTTAGATGCTTTGAAAAAACTGATGACAATTTCTTCAACACCTACACTTGCAAACACGGTCTTCCGAGTCAACAGTTTCATGTCTTTTTAAATTAATAGTGTACAAAAATGTTGTTATTAATTTATCTTTTTTAAATTTTTTATTGTCGTTCGCTCGTTCGTTCGTTCGTTCGTTCGTTCATTCACTAATTCATTCATTTTTTTATTGGCGCGTTTGTTTGTTCGTTATTTCATTTGTTCATTAGTTCTCTCTTTCATTCAATCGTTTAAAACATCGCCTGTTTATCAATAGATTGATTGAATTGCACAATTTAATGAATTTATATTTGATTCATATTTACAGTTCAACCAACGAGCCAACTAAATTGAAAAAATGTCTGCAATGATTTATAAATTATCTTCTTCATGCCATAATCAACTACCAACAACTCTTATTTGAAATCACAAAACAACGAGTGCTGCTACTACCCAAACTATTACAACCGCCACTAAAGTTACCGCAACTACCACAACACAAGCAAGGAAAACTTACGAAAAAAAAGTTTATCAATGGCAGCAACCAAACCTACGTCAAGTGGGCGAGCATCAACAATAACATCAACAACGGCACCTACTGGAACAACGTCAACCACAAAACAACAAACTATTTCCTGTCACCTACTGGAACAACGTCAACCACAAAACAACAAACTATTTCCTGTCAAATTCATAAACAACAACAAACAACCACAAAACAAACAAACATACATACAAACAAGCAAACAAACAAACTAATTAACTAACAAACAATCAAGCAAACAAATAAATAAACAAGCAAACCAACAAACCAACAAACAAACATGATAATAGAAGTTGCCCAAAAATTACCTCATGCTCGCGTTGACCTCATATCTATAATTAGCAACATCGGGATTTCCACGATTGTTTGTGTCACGTGATCGTCCATGTATTATGCACGTTGGTTATTGAAGCTGTTGGAATTATTCGACACAATGCTCTGCTGCGGACGGAAAAAGGTACCCACCCAGTACTTGAGTACTCTGTACTTCGATACTTAGTACTTGAGTACTTAGGCACTTAGTACCTTAATACTGATACTAAGTAACGTTGTAAATGTTGATGTCAAGTATGAACATTGGACATTGTTTTATGTGTTGGGTATATTTTTTTTGCATCATGTTTGATGAGTTTCATAGTTTCTGAAACAAATGTAAACTTAACAGTTGCCAGTTTAACTATAAACACACTTTCACGCACATACATACAAACACGTACACTGCACACAAACATACATACACACACACACACGCACACACACGCACACACGCAAATAATCCAGGAGAGCATTGAATCAGGAACCCAACGCCAGCAACAACAACCTCTCTACCAGCAACAACAGCAACCGCAACATCAGTCGCTCGTAGACACTGGGAGGAAATCTCTAAGATCAGTCCCTACATCCAGTGACGGCAAACGCGTGTCTCGCTACGCCTACAGTCGCTCGTATCCGGAATCGGAAGCTGTTGCGTTCGGTGGTCGCCCGCATCTCAGGGATAAAACTCTTGAAAGAACAGGAAGAACCGCAGACGGACATAGAGAGAGGTTGTGGGGATGATGAAGATGATGATGGCGATGATTGAATGATGAAATAAATGAATGAAAATGACGGGAATTTTAATGTCGTTACTGATTTAGCGGAAGTTTTAAAAATCATTTTCACACTTGCTCAATCCTCTCAGAAAATGGTTGAAAACGACATCGGCGACGACAACTGCACCTACCACAACAACGACGACGACGACAGCAACACCAGTTTCAACAATTCAAAAACAGCAGCATGTTCCTCATCATTTTCATCACCATCACCCTCATCCCTCCGAATCATATCACATCCATCGTCCAACTCAACAACAAAAACAACTAACTCAGCAGCAGCAGTACAAACAACAACCGCAAAGTTTAGATATGGGAATAAAATCGATAGAGACATTTGTTGACTACACGACAGTTGAGACTGTTGAAATAAACAAACGACCCGGTCAAACTTTGGGATTTTACATAAGAGAAGGTTGCTGGCTTTGTTTCTTGGGATAAGAAATATTTGAAACTCGTGATGTTTAAATGGAATTTACGATGAAATTTGCATCTAGCTTGTTGTATCTGAAACATCAGTCTAAAAAAAAGCGCTGCAAAAATGATTGTCTATGATGTTTTATACGCTTAGGTTGCTTTTAATGTTGTTGTTTGTGGTGGAGTAACGCTTGTTAGGCTGTTGGTGATGTTGTTTTCATGTTGTCTATGTTTATTAAACTGACGTACGTGCATTTTAATGCGTTTGTAATGCTTATAACGTTATTTTTGTAGCTGTGTTTGTTCATTATGTAGAAGTTTTCTAGTTAATATGCTGTTGCATTGAAGCAACTGCCGATATTAAAGACGCCGGTTATGATTTTTATCGTTTAACCACAACTTGCTTCATTTTGCTGGTTGCTAGAGGACACGTAATGCGTCTAAAGACACACTTAAGCGATGCAAGCAGCAATGTAGACGTTGTTATTTTTCGCCATTTAAATTTTTTTCTGTTGAAAATATTATCTTGTCCGATTTTTGTTACATGTCTTGCTCTTGTTGTTGTTCCATGTAGCGTTTTATTAAACGGTGAGGTGCATTTCTCTTCAAGAAATTAAATTCATTCACAACGTTCATTTCTACGTCAGCAAACTATGAAACCACATTTTCGCAATTCACAACATCCTTGAACTTGTACATTCAAAAGAATTCATGGTTACAAATAATTTTTTCCAAAAAAATTTGAAACACTAATTCAAATTTGTTTTTGATATCCGCGAAGGCAACGGCATCGACAGGACGGATGGAGTCTTCATATCGAGGATAGCAGCGGGCAGCGCTGTGGAACGCAATGGACTGCTGAGAGTAGGCGAAGAAATTTTGGCCATCGACGGGCTTTCTTTAAAAGGTGATGACGTCATAAACAATTACGTGATTCTTGTCTGATGACGTAATGATGACGTCACGGGACGATGTCGCGTAAGCCTGCGTTTAAGGAAGTATTTTTACGTGGTGGGTGTCTTATGACGTAAAGATGACATCATAACGCGTTGTCGGGGAAACCTGATGTCGTGTGGAATGTTGTTGCCATGGATACGTAATGACATGACGTCATGATGGGACAGTGATGTGGAAAAATAATGCTGTCGTAGAATTTTTTATTAACTTTAATTTTACGCAAAAAATTTGTAATTCAGTAAAATTTTCCTTCAAATCATTTAAAATTCTTTAAAAAAAACCAGAATTTTTTAAGAGAAAAAAATTTGTTTGTTTGGCAGGCGTCTGTTTGGACGACGTGGTCATCTTGATGTCTATTCCGAGCAAGCTGCTTCTAACGGTTCGAACGACGAGCAGCTGTTGCAAGAACATCTCATGTCCAAGCTTGCCTCTCACGCCGACAACCAGCGCAGCTACCGCAGTGGCTCCATCCTCACAGCAATCTCAGGTTCACATCTGTAGAATTGTAAATTGAATCAATTAAATGGTTTCAAAGGAAAAGATTTGATTTTAATTTTTTGTAAAATTTTAAAAATTTATTTGTTAGTTTTGAACGTTTAACGAGAAATTGATATACTGGAATATTTTAAAAGGTATTCGTAAATAGGAAATTACAACGCCAACAAGCATCAGTATTCGATCAATCTCACATCATCCAACAACAGCAATTACAGCAGCAACAAAAACAACAATTACAACAACACTATCTCAAATTACAACAACCTTCATTGTTAGCAAAAGACAAATATTCCAAGACACCCTACTCTCCATACGATCAAAAAATTCCAAAATCTTACTACCAAACTTCCTACCAACAACAACAACAACCACAATTTGACTTTGACAACTACCTCTTTCAACAACAGCAGCAGCAGTTACAACAACAACAACAACAACTTCAACAAAAATTTGACACCGTTTTCGGTTATCGTGATTTTCAACCACCTCGCCAACAATATCAATACTGGAGAGATGATAAATCAGCCAAGAAATCCGAAAGAAGACACCAAGCGGAAAGTTTGGATCGAAAATTTAATGGAAATGGTAATGGCAAAAAGATGAGGACTCTGGATTACTTTTCTGACAGCGAAACGCAATTGGGTAATCAGTACTTGAAACCACTCCTTGCCGATTCAGGTTCAATACGATTTTTTGTTATCTCTTCGTTAAAATTAAATTTTCTTTTTACAAGAACATAATTTTTGAAAACGTTTTAAACGGCATACAAACACCGTTAACAATTTTTTTGTTGCTAAGAACACAACAGCCAATGAAAAAATTTTTTAAATTGTTATAAAAAAATCAATCATATTATACACCACAACACACCATTTTTTATTGCGGTATTTAAAATGTACCATTGAAACCATCAGTTGCGAGACCAGGCAGTAGACTGGTCGGAGGCGTCTACAGAACCGCCAGTGATGAGACGGATGATTTATCGGGCGTTCGAGAACTTTCGAGGACTCTCTCAAAACGTCGGAAAGAGGCCAAACTGCAAATGATGGAAAGATGGAAAGTGGAACAAGAGCAGATAGAGTTAGAAAGAAAGATTGAAGAACAAGAGAGACAGCTTTATCTTTTGCAAAAACAATTAGAAAGAGAACTGCACAGAGGAGATGAGCAGAATATCGACGCGACCTCAAAACTCGGTCGGTACAAACCGATTCTAAGACAATGTTACAGTGACGATTATAGTAGACCGACTCCAGGTAAATACCGATATTTTTACCCACCTCTACAAAAGGAAGATTTCGATTTGGAAAGTAAGATGCGTGAATTTGAACTCGCGAAACAAAGGAAAGCAAAATCCCACGACCGCCATTTAGCTACTGACAAACAAATATTTTCTCAGCCAACCACACACAGACGTCGATACAGCTCCGATTCAGAAATCTTGCACACCGGAAATGAGGTAGTAGTGACGTCATCGCCATCTATTACGGCGGCTGCTAATGGAATTCCACTGCTGATGTTGACAAACGAAAATAAGAGCAATTCACTTCCGGCTGATATTGAAAATGGCGGCTCGGTCAGTAATGGTGACGATCCAACTCAACTGAAGCACTGGCTGCGAAAGTTGGATAGGCTGTCGTACGATTTGAAAGACTTTAACGGCAGGAGCAAGAATGGAATAAACAACAGTCAGAAACGAAAAGGTACGTCTCTCTGGTTTCATTTTAATATATTATTTAGTTTAAACCTTAGAACTTGTCAACTTTTACATAACAGTTACATTATTTTAATGCAAACTGTTGATCAATTTTATAAATAGTTGACTGTTCCAAATAAGTACAAAAGTCTGCTCAAACATTCAATACATGAGGGAATTTGTTAATTTTATTAATTGTTAATAAGATTCAATTAAATTTTATTGGTGACCGATCAAAGCCTCTCATTTGTAATTAATTCAAATAATTACGTCACTATATTTTTCATTCACGCCAGATTCAAATGGAGCAAAACTACATCCAGACATTCGCATAAGCCAGGCAAATGACGACTTCTTAGACTTAACTCAGCAACAGCAGCAGAAACTACAAATTAAACAGCAATACAAACCACCGCCAACAGCATCAAAACCCTACGACCAGCAAAAATCAAAAAAATCGAAACATTTAGAGACTGATAAAGATATAGAGACTCAACAAATGTCATTCACTTCGGAGGAATATAAATCCTGGTTATCAGACCGACGGATGCAGTCTAAAATTCAACGCGACCAAATGTCTAGCTCGCGTCTAGTATCTCACCACAGACCGATTTCTAGTAGAGACAGAGCCAAAATTGCGCTCTCGGAATCGAGGCAGAAGTTAGCACATGCTCACTTTGGACACGCTTCTTTGAAATTGGAGTTTGTGATCATTTTTTTTTATAATTTTTATTAAAAAATATATTTTAACTACTGTCAGTTTGTATAATCTCATTTAATCAGTCGTTTTGAAAAAATGTTCGTAACTGTAAAATGGTGCTTAGCCACCGAGATTTGAACATTTATACATTATTTCTAAAAAATTGTACTTCAAGCGAATAAATTAAAATTTTGGTGTAAACACTTCTTCCTAACTGTAAAAATTTTAAAATCATAATAAGCAGTAGAAAATCTTCCAACTTTAAAATTTTAATAGGCAACAACGACTTCGCAAACAGCAGCAGCAGCAACAGCTGCGACAACAGCAGTTGCTTCAAGCAACGCCACACCAACAAATTGCTCAATCGACTGAATCGCTCAAAAAACGATTTCTTACATCCTCTGCCTGCCAAACAACACCGTCTATAGACCCTGGTACCGTGATTGCTCATCATTATTCACTGGCTTCTATTTTAATTAATATTCAGTTATTGTTGCTATTGTTTTTAGTTATATTAAACATATAATATAAATGTTTCATATGTTAAGCGTGTGAAACATACACAAATATATATTTTTTAAAAGAGAAAAGAAAAGCGTTCAGTTTAGATCAAGATCCAACGGAGGCATTCGATAAAACTCAACCGATTTCTAAACACATCCCTACTACAAAAAATGTATCCACTTCTTCCGACTACCGCTACCGAGACTATGACGACCCGAAGCAAACCTATGACGAATACGATGACGTCGACAACAACAATGATCGACATCATCATCAGCAGCATTCTTTCCACCGGCGTCAGCAGTCTCTCCCCGACAGAAACGAGTTGGAAAGTAGCAGAACAGGCATGCAGGACGAGCGAATCGATCCCGAGCACGTTGAAGTTGCTCACCATAAGAAACACTCCCACAATCGTTACGACGGGAAAGGTGGAACAGCTACTGCGGACATTGTCGACGGTAAATCTTCCAAGCAGTTGAAATCGGAAAGAAGTTCTAGAAAGCAAAAGAATGATTTCGGTAGCCAAGGAGAGAAACTGAAAGAAGAACCGCTGAAGATACGAGTGGAAGATTTTCATCCTCATCTGACTTTTACAGCTGAGGAAATAGTAAAAAAATCAGGACACAAACCTCATTTTGACGACGACGACGATGACGAAATGCAAAGATCTACCGACGATCAATTAGCATCTGCCTCAACCGCTCAAGAAATCTCCCACACAACGTCTTCGTCGCGAAGAAAAAATGGAAAAAACGAACGTTTGAACGGAAGCATGTACGTGCGTATATTTTGTGGACATGGATTGAAGTCGTCGCGCAGGACAATACTACGTGATCTTTATTGCGTCATCAGCGTCGATGGCGTCAACAAAGCTCGAACTGCTGCCAAAACAGGAGCGCTGAATTTTGACTGGGATGAAGATTTTGAATTAGATTTGAAGTCAGCAAAAGTGATCGGGTTTTCAATCTACAGCTGGGACCCAGTAGCTAGACAAAAGTTGTGCTTCTCTGCTCAATTAATCATCTTTGATTTCCTGACGACTCATGGCAACCAGCGCAGACTGGCGATGAAACTCCAGCCAATCGGAACGTTGTACGTCGAAGTTCGCTATCGAGATCTGGAGGAAAGATTTTCTAGAGTAGCCTCTCTGTCAGAAACCGCCACTTTTCGAGTACCACTGGACGTTTTGATTGCTAGAGAAAGTGCTCTGAAAAGCAGCATCAGCAGTAAGGCAGACTACAAATTAGGGATGTACCAGATCGGAGGGAGCAGCAAGGTTCCGTGGATAGTTCGAGCTTGCGTTCGACAGGTCGAGTTACGAGGTATCGATTGCGTCGGTATTTACCGACTGTGTGGCTCATACGAGAAGTTGATGAGGCTAAAGAAAGAACTGGATGCCTGCGTTTTGCTGGAGTTCAATGAAGATCTCATATCAGTTGATAACATTCCGGATATCAATGTCATTACCGGTGAGGTTTGATTTTTTTTAATATTTGTTTTTTGTTACATTTTAATGACTCATGCTTTAATGTTGAATTAAAAATTTTATTCTTATTTTCTGAAAAATTAATTTTTAAGATAACATGTTTACAAGTTGGTAACTTTTTAAGCATCTCTTAAATTTGTAATAATTTTTTCTTCGTTAATTTACCTATTAATTCCACAACAAAGTGACATCATTTACATAAAACAAACTAAAATTTACCGAAAGATTTAATAAAAAAATTTCAAAACTGAACAAATTGAATGCAGGTTTATTGAAGCAATTCTTCTTGGATCTGCCTGAACCTCTATTCACCGGAGAACTGCAAGACATGTTCATTGACGCCATCAACGTTCAAATTGATTCAGATCCTGATGGCAATGCAAACCTCATGCTTAGCATTTTAGACTGCTTACCTAAAAACAATTTGGTTAGTTAGCTGGTTGGTCAGTTAGTTGGTTGGTTTGTTTGTTGGCCAGTTGGCTGGCTGATTAGTTGGCTGGGTGGTTGGTTGGTTGTCCTATTTGAATTTTTGAAATGCTCAACCAGTTTATTAACTTTAATTCATATTTAACCTTAATTTAAATTAAAAATTACTCTAAAATTAGTTTAATTATTTAGTCAATTAGAATGTTTCATAATTTTCAACTCTCACACGCCAACAAGGTTGTACTCAGTTTTTTGATGGATCATTTGAAGCGAATAGTGCAACACGAACAATTCAACAAAATGGACAGCCTGGCCATAGGGGACATATTCGGTCCCCTCCTCCTGTGTCCCTCTCTTGCCGAGGTCCCAGACGTGGCAGCGCCCTCGTCTCGCCAGCAAATTAAAAAATCTTTCCGGTTAAGAGAAGCGGTGGACCTAGCTAAGCAATCCCGCGTTATCACGTACCTGTTGGATATCTGGCCAGCTGACTGAGATGCACTGAATGAATTAATTTCATATTAAAATAGATTAAATAAATAAATAAAAATAAATAAAACTAAAAAAAGAGCTACATAGTGTCAAGTGGCATGCTGGCGCATACGTCTCACAAGACGGTGAAAAAACTAATTGAGAGAATTAATGAGTGAATGAATAAATCGAAATAAAAAATGATGAATTGATGAATGAATTGATGAAAAGATACTAACAGACGGATAAATTGTGTAATTAGAGGATAGATATCCCCAATAAAAATTTTATCTTTTAAATTATAAAATTTTAATATTGCAATAACGATGAAGCATCTTTTTCTTCTAAACTGTAATTACGTGAGGCTTGATTAAAAAATTACACTAAAAATGAAAATTTAAAAAAAAAATTGTAAATTTATGTAAATTTTTAAAAATTCTCAGAAATTTTTAAATCAAAGCTATCATACCTGGTACTATTAGGTAAAACGCATATTCGTACCCTGTACGAAATACCCGCTAGAATTCAAATTTTGACGTCATTTTGACCGCATAGATTTTTTAGTCAATGTTCCCATTTTTGTAGACATTCTTTGTGACTTTTGAGCGATAGAATAACCGTGTATATTTGTAGATTTACATATATATTTTCCGAAATTGCAGAAAGATACATTTCTGTGAATTTTTGTATAAATTTAATTTTAAACTCGATCGTAGATTAATGTTTCTTAATTTCCTTGTTAATTTAATTGTCGAACACACGCAATTGAAAAAACTGGCGCGTAGTAATGCGTTTTGGTTAACAAAAAAACTTTTTTTGGCAAATTTCTGACGAAGATTGATAAGTTAATTAAAAAAATTTAATGATTTAATAATAAATTCCATTCAAAAATAACGTCTATTAATAAAAAAGACGCTATTTTTTAGTGACAAGTTTATATATGTATGTATATATATATATATATATATATATATATATATAAATATATATATATATATATATTTGCCATTCAATCCTTCTCTCTTACCTAGTATCTAACGATAATTTTTATTTATTTCATTTTAATATTTTCCATTAAAAAAACGTAAAAAGTTAATTGATTTAAATATTTGCCATAAATATTAAATCATCATTGTATGATGTAATTCTGATGAAGGCCTGTAAGAGCCATTTTGAAATCCAGGCCAGATAACTAAGGAGGCCCATGCCAAATAACCCCTGACCTCCCTAGAACCCTGTCCTCTTTTCCAGGGCCTGATTGTTATAACAGATACTATCAGGGCCTGATTATCGTTATAATAGATACTATCCTTTTTTAGATACTATGTGTATATGCATGTAATGAAAAAAGAAGACATTTAAATTTATCGCTTGAGTCTCTTTTAACTTGATGCAAATGATGGTGGAATGGGTTTTTTCTTATGTTATAATTATATTATTTATTTATTTATTATTGTTGTTATTTATTATTATTATTGTTTATTATTACTATTGTTATGATGATGAAAATGATGACGACGACAATAATGGAGATATTTAACATATATACTACGGTATATAACTTTATTTGGTCTTATAATAATTAATACATATATGTATGTATGTATGTGTGTGTGTGTGTGTGTGTGTGTGTGTGTGTGTGTGTGTGTGTGTGTGTGTTTGTTTAGTGCGTGTGTGTGTGTGAATGTGTGTGTGTGACTGTGTTGTTCAGGGTGTGTGGTGTGTCTGGCGTGCAGTATTAAAGCTCAAAATAGGTAATTAACACTGTAATTTTAACGTATGTATGCCTCAATATTCATTCAATAATACTACGTACATAATATATATTATACGTATATAATATATATACGTATATATTGCAATAATAATGTGACGTATTTAGTATTAATGAATATTTTATCTTATTTTAAGATCACTATAATGTTAGAAAAATGCTTTAATAGTGAAAATAAGTTTTGTATATTTTGGGTTTTGCTCTACATGAATAATATAGTATTCAATTTTAAAAAGAATTTAGCTCATTCATTTGTCATTTTTTAATTCATTCATTTATGCATTCATTCAGTCAAGTGTTTTTTCATCCATTCAGTCCTCAATTCCTTCACACATTCATTCATCGATCCGTTCATACATCAAACCACTCGATCATTCATTCACTCGATTTATTTATTAATTCATTCATTCATTTTATCTTCTATTTTCTCAATCACGGCTTTTATATAAAACTATGAAAAGATTATTTTTAACGAGAAGCTTTGAAGCTTTAGAAGGCGAAAGATTTTTTTCTTAAATCAACAACTCAAATAACAACTCAAATAAACCTTTACTCAATTATTTAATTAATTATATATACAGTAGAGATGAGCATGGGAACGGGAATCGCGAGAATCCCATGGTTCCCATGGGATTTCCGTAGCGTTAGTATATCTACTTTTTTTACTGTTATAATTTATTATTAATATTACAGTTGCTGTTGTAGTTGATTACGATGTAATAGTATTGGATCAATCAATGGATGAATAGATTTTTTAATAATAATATAATATTCAGGTTTTTAGATCGTTATAAACACACACAAAAGCAAACACACGCGCGCGCGCACTCACACGCACAAACACGTACGCACACACACACATAATATTTATATAATATATATATATAAGATATATATGATATATTAGTATTTCAATGGCATGTAGTGAATTGTTATTTAATTTTTTTTATTTTGTGGCGTTTTTAAGACCTTAGGATGTCATTTTCAATCATTCATTCATTCGTTCATTCATTCATTACATCTTCTTACATCGTCATAACTTGATAACCTCCACTATGGCAGTGGTTGAGTCTTTTATTATATTATATTATATATTATCGAAAGAGATTGAAGCGGTTAGCGTGTTCAAATATATTAATATTAATTCGTTTGATTGTATCCATTGGGTTATTATTTTGCATTTCGCTATGATTGTTATTGTCATTATTATATAATTATTACTATAATATAATTGTATGGTATAAATATTATATATATAATATATAAATATACAATGTAATACCTAAATAAGGCCCAATATATGTCGAAGTACTTAATTAACGATTTTATATTTTTATAACAAATAATAATGATTATAATGTGAACTCTTTTATTTTCCAAAGACAGAGCATAAGTAAAATCAAAATATTGACAATGAAATAAAATTGAATATAATTAAATATACAGTTAGATGAATAAAATAAAATAAAGATAAAGTGTTAGAGTAATACGGATAGTCATCATTGCTCGTCATCTTATGAAAATAAGTAAGTACCATGATGATAAATAGTATAAAAAACTTCACTCATTGTTTCTATCACAGTACAGAGCATATGATGACGAAATTACACTGTTAATCAAGCTAAATCTAAAATAATCGGTCCAAGTTATATCAATTAAAGACATATTAAAAGGATTGTAAAAGCCAATTGGCGATATTTCAAAGGTATTAATTAAAATATTGCAATGCTTAAAGTCATCAATAATATTATCTTTCAAATTACCAATATATTTATTCATTTTAAATTGTTTTGATTTTATGAAGTTAGTTTCATGGCAGACAGTCAGTTCAAGTATTTCGATCGTGTCTTTGTTGCGGACAGCAATGTCTGGACGGCGTGATCTGAACAAGTCTGTTATTGGTCGTATCTTTTCCCCTTTCAAATCCGCAAAAATAATGATAATAATGATAATAACAATAACAACATTAACAATAATTATCATTATTATTATTATTATTACGATTTTTATTATTATTTAAACGTAATTCGTATATTTTTGGGTTTTTTATGACGAACAAAATACTTTTTTCTAGTTTAGAGAATAATAATAATTAATTATCACCTCGTTTATGACCTGCTAGATGACGTTTTTCTGTCTTTATTATCATTATTATTATTATTTTATTATTATTATTGTTATTTTTATTTTGAAAAAGATTTTCTTAATAATGATATTAGCTATGACTATTTTTCTAATCATTTCAGATGGTCTTATAGAAATAATAATATTAATTATTATTATTATTATCATCATCATTCTTATCGTGATGATGATGACGACGACGATGATGATGGTGGTTACTATTCTTATTATTACTTATAATGGTATCATTTATTGTTATAGAGATGAAGACGATGATGACAAAGACGACGACTGCGATATTGATGATGATGATTATTATTAATTATTATTATTATTCCTTATTATTATTATTATTATTCATTATTATTATTATTAACTATAACCTGCAGTTTTAACGTGCATTTTTGTGTTGACATTAGATAGTAGGAAATTCGTCTTCATATATATATATATATATATATATATATATATATATATATATATATATATATATCTATAATTGAATCAGTATTTTAAAATGTACAATACTTAATTTAATATAATTTAATAAAATTGTACAACCAAAGAATTGTGTGTACGTGTTTTTGTGTGTGTGCGTGTGTGTGGCGTGCGTGATAGAGATAGACAAAATAAAGAGTCAAAAGAGAGAGAGAAAAAAAAGAGAGAGAAAGAGAAAGAGAGAGAGAGAGAGAGAGAAAATGAAAGAAAAGAAGAGCGCGAAAGAGAGAAAGATATAAAAATGAAGATGATGTTGACATAACAGAGATGTGTTACTCGCTTTTCTGATGAAGTTTATATTTACATCTAATCAACAAAATAAGAAACTTAATATGTCTGTAAACACACAAACACACGCACACTCACTCACTCATACACACACACACATACACACACGCACGTGCATACACGCAGATACATCTATACCCAAAGTTATAAAATAACTTGCGTATACTCTCACATTTAAATGCTGATACATTAAAGTGATAACTTCAAAATGAAGTTGTCTGTTGAAATTAAATGTCCCAGAATCTAATAATGCTAACAACATCCAAATCAATAACACACAAAATATGGTATATAAAAAATATACATGTGTGTATGTACGGGTATTGGATAGTATAAAACACAAATTAGCAATATATCTCATTAAAGAGAACAAATATATAATGGTTTTATGTGTATTTGTATGGAAAGCGAGAATCTTGTGCATGCATGTACGTACAATGTACATAAGCTATATAGGAAGAGCCAGGAATTCTAAACAGTGCATCTAAGTTGAGGATGGTTTGGTAAGTTCTAGATGAATGGATGTTGGTTTATTTGTTATCTACATTAATGTTGTTGTTGTCTGCGTCATTTTGGTTGTTTATTACATTAATGATTTGTTGATTTTAATGATTTTATTATTGTTATAAATGTCAGTGAAGATGGTTTCGCCGTTGCGTAAGTGATGTTACAGTCAGTAGGTATTGATGTCACTCTTTATGTTAATGTAATTGACGTTACAAGTTTTTGGCTGTTGAATGTGTTGCTGCTACATAAATTTTTCTGATTTTTCTGAAAAACAACAGAAAATTACATTAACATAAGTAAAGCAAAGTCGTAGGATAACAACAGCAAGACTACATTTTAAAGTTGTCATCAACGGAAGCGGCAGTAACGACAACAACTACACTAACTACCACAACTACAGTAACAATTCAACAGCTACAACATCAATGACATCAACTACAGCAACAGCAGCAATTATAACATCTCATTAACGACTTCTTTAGCTACTAACTACTTCAACCGCACTAGAAAGACAAACTTCTTATCATGGAATACTAAAATATTTCTCATCATTTCGGTCAATAAATTTTAACATAGAGGATGAAAAATTTAAAAAATAGAAGTCTGTGAAATTGTAAAGACTGTAAATTATAAACTGTAAAACTTTCCAAGGAGCCGCTTTCTTAAGTATGGGTAACAGGATTATACAGCCATCGTCTCTCGCTTTTATTGTGGCTCTCCTGCTGACGCAATATGACTCCACACGTACGTATTTCTCTTCTCCAATCTCATTAATTTTTATTTATTGATTTTGTAAACATCGTCTCTAATTTAATTATTTAATTGACGGCTTATTGAAAATCGTAAATTTATAAAATCTATCACAAAAAAAAACATTAACTCAAACATCAACATTGACGCTAACAATAACATTAACGCTAACAATAACATTAACTCTAATAATAACATTAACATTGAGAAAAATTCATCCATAGAGATAAAATAATTTATAAAAATATTATTAAAAAATTGATGGACATGCCAAGCCATGTTTAGTGGAGCAATAATGAAACAAATAAAAGTCGAATCACGTTCCGCAAATCTCTCGTTCCTCCAAACATAATCAAATAAAAAAACGTGTACATACCTTTGTGTACGTACACTTGTATATCTCCTTTGTATAATGGTTTGTACGCCTGTGTATTTGTTTTCATGTTTCTAATTATTAATTGTGATTCAGTAAGTGTTTGGTTTTGTGTGTGTGGAGGGGGGGGGTGTTTGTTCGTATATCTGAAAGTTTGTGTTTAAATGTATGTTTGAATAGTATTGATATATGTATGTAAGTTATCGTATATGTTTGTATGTTTTTCTGGTGTGTGTTTGTATGTTTTGGTATGCGTCTGTATGCTTGTATGTTTTTGTATGTGTTTTGCATGTGTTTGTTTTTGCACGCGCCTCTTTTATCCTCAAGTTTTTAACATCCTCCGAGCAAATTGAGATAAGAAACGTCCTCCTGTCATATCAATTTCCATTCATTCATTTCATGGAGTCTTCATCAAAATTTTCCTTCCACAAAAATGAATAAAACAATAATTTTTTCACTGATTCAAACACGTACAACAATAACAACAACAACAACAAATAGATGAATAAAAACAGGTGCTAACAAAGAATAAATTAATTGAACGTAAAAATTATCATTATTAAAAAAATTGTATAAAAAGCGAAAAAACAAACAAACGAACAAACGAACTAACAAATGAACAAACAAACCAAAGTACAAACAAGCGAATGAACAAACAAACGAACGAACAAACAGAAGAATCTCCACGTTTGGTCGACTTGCTCTTATCTTCTAGATTCACTCACGCTATACATCCTCGCGCCAAAATTGTTAACCGAAAGTTCAAAGATCACGTGATGTGTGCGCTTGTGTGATGTCATCCAGAGATAAGATGGCTGCGTTTGTTCGTTTTTCCTCAAAAATATTTGCTTTTCAGTTTATCCTGAATGTACAATTTATCCTGATTGTACGATTTATAGTTGCTTATCGTCGAATAAATATTTTTCGCCTTTCCTAAAACGTCATTACACTATTAAATTTAACGTTTTAGATTTCAATTCATCACCAAAAACGACAGAAACAAAGAGAGAAGCGACGACATCAGCCACACCACCAACAAAATCGTCATCAGCAGCAGCAATCGCAGCAGCAGTTTTCTCATTCGCAGAGAACAAACGCGGCATGTTTAGTTTCAACAAGGGATGCCAACGCATTAAAGAGTTAACAATGAATCGAAAGTGTTTGAAGCGATGCTCCGCCGACAAGGACTGCAGGGGACGTACAAGACGCTGCGTTTGCGACGGCGCTTGTGGCTGGAGTTGTATCAAGATGTGTTCGTTTCAAGTTTTTTTTCCGTTTGAAGCTTTCGTGGTAGAATTTTTTAAGATTTTTGTATGTGTGTAATTGTGCATGTATGTGTGTGTGTATGTATGTATGTACGTACGTATGTATGTAATGTACGTATGTAAGCATGTATGTATGTATGTTAGTACATGTATATTCTGTATCATCACGACTAGCTCAGAGATGCGAGACTGTAAAGCTGCTACTGAATGGAAAGTTCCAGATTGTTCCATTCAGCCGGTTCGCCGCCATCGTCAAATACATCTGCTATCCAGGTCAGACCGCAAATTATTTATTATTATTATTATTATTTATAATAATAATTATTATTATTTTTACTAACATTTAACGAGTGATAGTTTGCATGCAAACATTTGAAATGACGGAAATAAAGTTTCATACAACTGAAGACGAGGCATCTTTGCATTTGAACCACCTCACTACAACTTCGTCTTTAGCGATGCATACATAATACACGTATACATTTACATTTATAAAATGTATGTATGTGTGTATATATAATATATACATATATATAAATATAGGGTTTGAACTAGTGGGCCAGAAGGAACGGGTCTGCCAGGGAGATGGGTACTGGAGCGGTAGGGCGCCAATTTGTAGGCCCCTCGTATCAAACGTTCAAAATATGGCTGCATATGAAGGTAAACATTCATTCATGACGTCATAGTGCGCGTCAGCGTTGTTTAAAATTGTTGTTTATGGTGCATTTTTAATTAAATACGCACGAAATACCCACACAGAAGGAACGTGTTCGAAACCACCGGCCATAAAACACGCCACTCACGACGCAAGCCCCGCCCTAAAATCATTCCCTCTCGGTACCCAGTTGACCTACAGCTGCCTCAATGGTTTCAAGTCAGAAGGGGGGTACAGGGCCCTCTGCGTAGGGCAGGGGCGGTGGGTGGGCCTTTCCATGACATGCCAACGTGAGTCGAAGATGCCAGTACTAGTTGTTGGTAGTTAGGCATAATTTCAAAATTTAAATTATTATTATTAAAATTGCAATCATCATCATTATTATTATAATCAGCACCGCCACAATCATCATCGTCATCTTCATCATCACCACCAGCCAAGCAGTGCGGTCATCCAGGCGACCCTGCGAATTCGATACGAGACGGAAATATCTTCACTTACCCGCACAAAGTTTCGTACACCTGCCTGGAGGGCTACACCAGGATCGGCCGCTACCAGATTCTCTGCCAGGCAGACGGCAGATGGTCCAATGTACCTCCGATCTGCAAACGTATGTGGTGAGACTGTCTCGTTTCGTTATATATTTTAACGAAACGAAACGATTTCGTCTAGTTTCGTTATATATTTTCAACGAAACGAAACAAGATTAATTTTATTTTTAAGAATTTTTTTTGTAGGTGACAAACACGTTAGGAAAGGAAAAAACGAAAAGTTTTATGAAACAAAATTTTATTTAAATTTTGAGAGAAAATTCTTACCTTACAATTTTATGATGTTAATTTAAGGGCTGGTGATGATGTAATGCAAAACGTTATTACCTTCAATTACAAACGCTGAATAATGTGATTATGAATGATAAAGTTATAGAAAAAAGATGGTTTTGATTAAATCTCATTAAATCGTAAGATATTTAAAATTAAAAATTGAAAAAAAAATTAATTTTCTTACTATTGCAGCAAAAACATGCAGAGAACTTAGCCCGCCAACGAATGGCTTGATAACAGGCATGGATTTCACGTACGGAGCAACTATAAGGTACATCTACAACTCAATATTTCCTAAAAATTTAACTTTATCAAAATGTTTTAAAAGTCTCCTCCGTCTCCTTAATGTAAATAAAATTTTAAAATGTTTTTTTTATAGATACAATTGTTTGAAGGGGTTTGTTATAAGGGGTCCATCCGTAAGAAAGTGTCAGTCAAGTGGGTACTGGAGCGACGAAACCCCAGAGTGTGTGCGTTAGTGCTTCAAAATTCTTTCCGTTTCACTCAATTGTTTTAGATTAATTTCAATTATTCTAAATTAATTTACGTTTCCTGTTTTTTTTTTGAATTCTAGTCTCAACACCACAGTCAAATCAAAATTTTTATTTATTAAAAATAACGAAACACATGAATTGAATGTAACAACAAAACAGTTGTAAATTGTGGCAGTCCGGGCCCAATATACAACGGCTACTACATCTCCCGTCCCGACACCAGTTACGGAGCTAATGTTACTTTTTTGTTAGTCCTACCTACACCATTTGTTATGTTACCAATGTTATTACTGTTTTTTTCACGCATTTTCGTCTCTCTTGCTCATTATCTCTCTCTCTCTCTCTCTCTCTCTCTCTCTCTCTCTCTCTCTCTCTCTCTCGTTTTCTCGTTTATTCCATTTTTTTCTTTCTCTGTTTCTTTCTCTCTCTCTCTCTCTCTCTCTCTCTCTCTCTTTCTCTCTCTCTCTCTTCCCGCTCTTTCATCGCTCACTCTTTCTCTTTTTCCAACAATTTAAGAAGCTGTTAAGTTTTGAAACAATAACACACCTTAATTTATCGAAGCTGTTACAACCACACGAACTTCGATGGAGCCTCAAACGTCGCCACATGTCTGGGCAATGGAAGTTGGTCGCACCCGGCTCCCAATTGCTGGGGTAGGTCGCATTCGGTCTGATGTCAGTTAATTAATTTCAAGTTAATTGATTAATTGTCAATTATCTCGCACTATGTTAATTAATTTTAAAATAAGATTTTAAAATTATTCGTGAAGAACTTTCATGTTAATAACAATTCTTGTTTAAATATTTCCTGGTTAATCGGTTAGTTAAAAAATTATTTTTTTCAAACTGGAGCGCTGCTGGTTCTCATCATTAGAAACTCATCTCAAATTGATCAAATGTATATTTCAAATTTTTTCAGTAAGTTACTAGTTCATTTTCGTCATTTCACACTCGACAGTGAAATGTTTCATCCCACAAATTGAGAACGGAACGCTGGACAACGCCACGAAGCATCTGCATTACATGAAGCACGGACAATCATTCAACTTCACGTGTCAGTCAGGATTCCTCAACGAGTTCCCATCCGATCCACCAACCTGCAAAAATGGGACTTGGAGTCGGAAAACTTTTTGCAAGCCTGGTATGCACACGTGTGTGTGTGAGTGTGTGTGCGTGTTTGTGTGTGTGTTGTTAGCGAGATATTTATTTAATTTATTTATACATATACATTATTAATAATAGCAATAAAAATAATTAACAAAAAAAAATTGTAACAAAATAAACTAAGCGCCGTGCAACGGAAGACCTCCGGAGTTGAAAAATGGTTTAGTGCGTTACCACTCATTTGAGCACGGTAGCAAGGCCCAGTGCATATGCAACCTCGGATTCAAAATCATCGGCGAACCATTCCTCACGTGTCACTACGGCAAATGGGTGGGTAGAATGCCAAAGTGCGATGAAGGTATGACAACGTGAGAAAATAATACATAATCCATTATCAACAAATCAGCGTATTGTGCAAGATTAACGCTACGAAGCATTGAATAACATTGATTAACATTGATTAACATTGATTAACGTTACGAAACATTGAATGACATTGATTAACCTTGATTAACATTGATTGACATTAATTAACATAACGAAACATTGAATAACAATGATTTAACTTCCAAATATACAAAACTTTATAACACATTCCTAAAAAATTCACAGTCTTTTGCAAATTCCCTGGCAACGTAAGCAACGGGCAGTTGTTGTTGGTCGGAGACATAGGAAAGTACGACTACCCACCTTACGCCACAAAAGTGAAACACAACCAGCAAATTGAATACCAGTGTGATAAGGGCTACGGCCAGGTGGGGAACAAAGCGGCAACCTGTGTGGACGGCCAGTGGAGTCCTCCCATGAGACCAAAGTGCGAGTTGAGAAAACATCCACCTCTACCCACAACTAGCAAGAAATTCTATTGAAAGACATTTACAGAATTGTGATTTGTACTTGTTGAACATTTTGAAAAATTCATTTCACTTGTATATATTATTATTTGATGTGCATTTTCTTCGTATATGTAGATGTACATTTTATTTTAGATATACAATTTCGCATTAGAGTTTATTTATTAGTGTAGTAAAACATAACTAGAGTTTAGTCATATTCATTTTGGTAGATATATACCTATATTCGAGACTTGAGAACAATTTTTAACTGTTCTTTTGTAAGGTAATCAGCATATTCGATACTTATCAAACATTTTTTCCCAAATATTTTGTGCAAATTTAAATAAATATTCAAACAAATAAATGAATAAATCAACAAACAAACAAATAATGTCACAAAATAGCCGCCAAGAATGCAACCAAGAAAAAGATAGAGAAATTCATTTTTAAGAAAACATGCAAGCGAAGAAGAAGCACCCTATTTGAACGGCATTTAGTGAGAAGCCCCCTCGTCACGTTAAGGCAGTCCTTCATGAAAGGGATAATAATAAAAGATCCTCATCAGAATGCTTAGCGTTGTATGCACCTCAAATTGCTTAGTTATATAACTAATCCTATCTACCTACTTATTAAATTATCTAACTTATGATATCTTAGAGTGTATATGAGTCGTGTATATGTTAGCGCGTTACAGATTTTAGGCCCCTTCCAATCAAACATACCCTGTTCACAAGGTAGGAGTTTAGAACGCAGATAGGCAGGTAGGACGCACCTTTCACCGAACCTACTACGCTGTCCGATCATCCATTTTTTAACGCAAATTCTCCCAAACATAGGTTACATTAGCATTTGTACATACGCATGTATGTAGGTTATATTTATGACATACACAAACATACAAACAACGGTTCAACACACAAACATACAAATACATACATAAATGCATACATACATACAAGTTATAATTCACTCGCAAAAAAATTTGCACGTCGTTTTTATAGCCAGTTGTGTTTCGAAATAAGTTGACGTAAGTTTTATAGGCATGTCTAGTTAAATATGTTACAAGTGATAACGAAATGGATGACCTAAGCTTTCTAAGTGATGACACTATGGGTCACTATCAACCCATGTTATGTAATGGTGTCATTAGTGATTTGGGTTAAATGAGTCTCAAAATTGAAAAATTTAAAGCTCTTAAAGACGTTTTAAGTTAGATAACATTACATTTGTTGAAAAACTTCAATATTCTACATACTTGTTCTCCAGCATAATACTTTCAATGCTACCACAGGACTAATATCCAAATATAGTTTCTTTGTATAGAAAATTTTTGTGTTCCTATTATCGTTACTTAGTTTGTCATCGTTTTGTTTCAAGAATAAAAATGGTAATTAATATTTAATAAATTATTTAATTTTAGTAACGCACGTTTTTTATTTTAAATAAAAATTTTTATTTCAACAGAATTCATCTCATTTTTTAAGACCGAAACCGAATGGAACCGTTCTAAGCAATCCTGATGAAGAAGTTGTAAAAATTTCAAAAAATTTTATGCTTCATGGGTGTGTACATGAATTTATTTTATATCAATCAATATTCAGTATTTTATATCTTTTTTATTATAGATTCAAGCATTAAGTGTTTATTTCATTGTTATTTAAAATTTAAATTAAATTTCTCACACCTGTTAGTTAGTCTTTGTGTTGGTTGAAGTTACTTGTACAAATTTCTAATTTTCATAATCCTCCTTCATAATTAATTATTTTTGAATTTAGAGCTACTCAGAAGAAAGATGAATTAGCTAGTGGCCATCCTTTGGAATACTCTGAGAGACATGTAAATTTATTTTATTATATTTTATCATTTACTATTACAGATTGGGATTATAACTTTTAAATGTTATAGACTATAGAGATTAAAATTATAATTAATTTATATGTACAATTTTTCATTTGTTCAGTATAGAGCCAATTTGGAACTCCAGGATTTTGCAATGCTACGGGCTCATCATGGGCTCCATGCACCATTAAGATTGCAAGTGGAGAGAAAAATCGCTAGCAGGGTAACTATAACATTGGCTTGGTTGTAGCCCCTCTAAAAATTTTTTGGAATGCTCTTATAAACAAAAATTTTTCTCTTTTTAATATAGAATAATAATAATTTAATAGTTTAATTTAACTGCTACCTAATTTCCTTGCTATGCCTTTAACTTTAGCACTACCTTAAATTTTTGTTTTCTATTAAGTTATATTTTAAATATTTTAAAAATGTAAATTACTAATTTTTTAATATTTTGTTGTTTTAATTAAATTAATTGTGATCAAGGTTGGAAGACTGAACTGCTTGCCATCATCAAACATCATGTTGGACACGCTGACTGGTAGATCAGACATCATGGACTTTCAAGATGTTCTTGGTGGTCAGTATAAATACACTCTAAAAGTTGACAAGGCTTTATTTTTTGGACTCATCTTACTTATTTATACCTCTTAAATATGATTGATTTCAATACTCACAGATCCTTTCCACAGTGAGAGAGCTGGGCATCCTCATATCCTTATGGAAAAGCAGCTTGGCATTTTGTGAACTTTTATAACTAACTCTCATTAGAAATAACTTCTAGATGGATGACAATTTTTCATTTAATTTTTTCTTCTCTTTGTTGTTTTTTTTGCGTTAGTTAAAAGTTCAAATCATTTGTTTGTTTCTTCCGTCAGAGTGTTAAATGTAAATTCGCCGAATAGAGTTCTGTGTGTTCATTGGTTTTGTAATCAACCATTGGTAATTTATAGCATTGTCGAGTGTTCAACATCTATCTAATCTTCGATGCTATATAAATTATTTCTTAATTTAATTTCTGACTCACCGTAATTTTGCGGTTTAATTCAATAAGCGTCTTCGGATTTGTAATTTTTTTAAATTTCGGAATGGCCGAGGAAAACGTTTTTTTGTTTGTTCCAAATATAATTGGTTATTACTCTATGTCTATGATGTGGGATGCTGTCAGTTTATTTGATCATTTCATCACCTCATCATAGAAAATGATCACCATGGTCACATTTTTGGTCATTTCATTATTTTTATAATTTATGACCAATTAGTTAATTTAATTAATAACAATGAGACGAGATCAGTGACTTTTTAATCAGAGATCAGTGACTTTAATTTTTAAAAAATAAACAATATTAATATTTTATTCCTTTTAGTTTAAGTTTTACTCAGTAATAAAAATAAATTGTTTCAATTATTAAGTCATTTTATTTCACTATTGATATTAAAATTTAATATAATACTAATTAATGACTAAACTAATATAATACCAATGATTAACATTTTTACCAGGCTATTTAAGAATATTGCTACTGCTAATTTCCATGTATGTCATGCCAACAAACCACATAGTTGCTGCTTGGTGCTACATTATAAGTGGACTGTTGGACTCTCTGGATGGTCATGCTGCCAGATTACTTAATCAAAGTATGTATTGTATTGTGTTGTATTTTAATAATCATATCTTATATAAACGTGTGTTGTGTTGTTGTTATCTTATATAAATATATGTGTGTGTGTATGTATATTGTAGATGGATATACATAACCTAGACAAGATAGTATAATGGTTAAGATGTCTGGCTCGGCTGTTGTAGTGACCGGATTTGAATACATTAAGAGAAAATTTAAAAAATTTTTCCTACCACCCTAATAAAATGAGCTTCCTAATTTCAATTTTATTAACCTCATATTAGGCACAAAATTTGGAGCATTCCTGGATATGTTGACTGATAGGTGTGCAACAATGTGCTTGCTTGTTGTCCTGGGGACATTTTACCCTAAGTGGATGTTTGTCTTTCAATTAGTGATGGTTGTAGATATAGCAAGTCATTGGATTCATTGTCAGAGGTAACTTAACTAGGCAGAGAAATTTTGTTTTATCAGTATAATTAACAGTTTGATCATTTTTTGTATAGTAGTCTAGTCAGTGTTGTCAATTTGGAATGGTATTATTGAATCTTTTCAATTAATTCCCCATTTATAATTTATTCAGTTCAATTTGAATTTAAACTTTTTTTTTTCAAAAACTTATTTAACTCTTAAATAAATTTATCTTTCCATCAAATTCATCTCTAGTGCTCTGATGAAAGGGTCAGACAGCCATAAGAAAATTGACCTATCTGGCAATTCAATCTTGAGATATTACTACACAAACAGGGTGAGATCTAGAACCATGGTTATGATAAATGGTAGTGATGATAGATAATTATAATTAGAAATGATGATGACGAAGATGTGTAGGTAAATGTGTTTGTGCATAAAATACATAAATTATGTTAAATTATGTTAAATATGTTTATGTATGCATACATTTCTACTTTGCAGACAGTATTGTTTCTTATGTGTACTGGCAATGAAGCATTTTATGCCATGCTCTATCTACTAAATTTTACATACGGGCCTATCAGTTAGTTATATTCTTGTTCCTCTGTTATTTATTTATTTGATTTCACTTTAATTAATTAGTTAATTAATTTATTTATTTATTACGTTGAATATATTCGATGGAATTGATTTATTTATGATAATACTCACGAAAAATTCACATTTCAGATAATTTTTTTTTTTTTTCAAATTTTTTATTTTCAGTTCCTCTTGGGCCTCTGTCATTTGGCATCTTTAAGTTCTTGTGCATACTGACAGCTCCAGTTGCCGTCGTGAAGAGTTTCATAAATTTAGTCCAGATGTATGCAGCATGTCTGAACGTCGTTTCCATTGATAATGACGATAGGAGGAAAAATGAATTTAAAAGTGAGATGAAGATGTCATAAGCTTGAGAGGGAGAAAGTTTTTTTTTATGTTTTGTTAGGTTCATTTGTTGTCACATAAATTCTCATTAACGCTTTCGTTTTTTTATGAATTTTTTAATTATTTATCTTTATATTATTTAATTGCCGTGTTATTTTTAATTAATTTATACATTTCTATATTCTCGATGTTGACCATTTTCTAGATATTTCATACATTAATGATCTTTTTTCTTAGTTCTGTGAATAGCATTAGTTTGTAATAAAAAAAAATCATTAATTTATTTTGGTTAGTTTCGTTGAATTTTAATTTTTTTGAATATTCCAGCGAAAGTATTTCCATCAATTATAACTGAGTGATTTGTGTAAATATATGTACACAAAGGTCATGATCATATATACGCATGCATTTTATTACAGACAATTCTATATTACAATTTTATTACGCATTTGTTATTTGCATGTAAAATTTAAGTTTAAGCCATTGATTATTGTTTATAGTTATCAAAAAGCTTCAATAAAACTTCATGAATTTGCGTGTTAATCATGGAGTTTCTATTAAAAAAATCATTTTATGTCCGTGTAAATATTGTATATGTATTTCCTATATTTCGGTGCTGATGACCTGTTACTTTTTATCGTACGTCATTTTTCATCTTGAAATGTGAATTTATTCAATTCTGATTTGTGTATTTTATCTCAATCAAATGCTGTACTTGATTAAAATTTAAAAAAAAATACAATGAAATGATAAATAAATAAATAAATACTATACATTACATGTGGTTCAGTCTATTTTGCAATTCTATAATACTGCTATGATCTTATAACATGAAAAGATCGTCAGAGTTTTAAAAGTTTAGTTAGTAATAAATAGTGGTAATAGTATACTACCGTAAAATGTGTTCCTTCTAAGTATTTAATCAGTAGAAGCATGGTTTAGACTTTAAACTGAAAGCTAACACCACCATACTAATTTCTTAGCGAATGTTGTAATTAAGTACGATGAAGATGATGTTGATGACGATAATGATGATGGTGAAAAAATTATAAATGGAATTTTAAAAAATAATGTAACCACAATTGAGTATTATGGTGATGATGAAGATGACGCTGATGATAAAGAAGACATGACGATGGATGAGGACGATCTGATGATGGTGTATTAGATAGCAGGCCCAATACTAATCAACAAAAACAAGCAGATCTTCAACTGTAGCTTGTACATTCGACTTTGAAACAGTGAATCTTTTTTTATTGTTTTTCATTTTTTTAATTATTATTTGCTATGTTTTTTTTGTTCGGTATCTCAACCTACGTTCTTATTTTTATATACGATAATACTAAAACGAAAACTCAATGAATTTAGCTAGCTTAAATGGACCTGTAATGTAATTAACATTGCACGTTACTTTTGAAAACATCTCTGTAACTATACGTTCGTTCATTGCACCGATATTGTGTAGGGTAGGGATCTAGACAACCACTGATGGAGGGGAGCCAACAATTTGAAAATGTTTAAATTTCGAATTTGCGATAGTGTAGCTTGGTAGTTTGAATTAGACTGGCGAATTTTTGGTCGATTTGATTTCCAACATTAAATGGTGCTTTCCTGTAAAAAAAATAGAGTACTACACACACTAAACGGACACACAAATACACGCAACACCAACAACAACAACACCTGACGGTAATGTTTTTCAGATTTTGATGCATTTAAATGTTGTTATTATCTTCTGATGTGTTTGCATATCGGTTCAAAATTTATAACCCCCCCAAAAAAAACAGAAAAAAATTCCTTTCTTTGACTTTCGACTTTGTACCATCGTGTTATTTATTTTCATTGAAACGTTTGAATTTTTAATTTTAATAGCTGACAGTTAATTGCAGCGATAGTAATAGCGTTAATTGTGTCGGCTTTTTTCATAATATATACATGGCAGTAGCTTACGACTTGCTTACCTGTTCACTTAATTTTCTCATTACTTCTTCACAAATCGGTGCTTAAATTTTACGGCCTATAAAAAGATGATGACGACGATGACGATTGTGATGGTGATAACGACAACGACGATGAAATGATGATGCTAGTGACGATAATAAACGCAACGAGTAATTAATTTTTTGAACTCTTAAAAATCTTATATAGATGGGTTTTTTTATAGTCTGCGTACGTTTGAAGAAAAAAAATTAATTGCATATATACATAAAATCTAAATTTAAAAATTGGAACATAAAAATTTTTATTAATCTATAATTCAAGAACACCTGTGCTTTAAAGTTTTTTCTTACTGTTCTGATGGTTGACGATGCACTGGAATTTATCCTAGCAGTATTAATTAATTCTTTTTAAATCAATTTTAACTTGTTTTTTTTTAATTTTCTTGTTTAACATTGTAATTAAATTTATTAGAAAATTATTCAAAATTTGGAAAAATTTCCAAGTTAAAAATCGATAATTGAGGATATTATGCAAATGTAAAAAAAAATGTATGTATGTATGTATGTCGGTGGCCGGTCTAGTGAACTAGTTTTCAACGTGCGTGATATAAAATTTATTTTTAATGTAAGTATATAATATATGTATGCATGTGTGTGTATGTTTGTTTGTGTGTATGTTAGTTTGCTTGCTTGCTTGTATGTATGTATCTGTGTATGTGTGCATGCATATTCCCATGTTGATAAGCTGTATATGTTGCAATAATTGATTTTTTATAAGCATATTTTTTATCCTCCACACGATGTGTAACCTTCCTAAGGTATGCCTGCTTCAAACTGAATGTATTTAGACCATGAGGTTGTACATGTTTGTATGTTTCTATATATGTGTATATGTTTGTTTGTGTGTGTATACAAATGGGTGTGCTTGTCTGTATGTGTGTATATATGTGCTTTTGTCTGTATGGATGTATGCGTTTGTTTGCATGTGTGTATATGCTTGTTTGCACGTACATATTTTATCGCTGTGTCAAGGACTAATATATTCAGATATAAAAATAATGTGTTCCTTGGTTTGAAAACTAAGACTTCTTAGAAAATTGCGTTATTATAACCATTATGGAGTGCGAGCGAAAGGAAGACTCATGTAGTTTTTAAACGAATTTTTTCATGTTTTTTTCATGCGCGTGTGTTTTTTTATGAAACGTCTTCATTCAAGATGCATGCAGACGTTATGTAATAGTATTCCTTCGCTGTATGAATGTAGCACAAGTTTTTTTTTTTGTATTTTTACCAAATGATTTACAACATTCGCACGTGTGAGAACTTTACGTATAATGTGAAATAATTTCAGAGTAACTTAAAATGAGTGTTGCCTTGTGCGTAGCTAACAATTTTCTAGACTGTTTCTAGACTTAGTTTTTGCTAATTCTGTTTATTTTATTAAAGTTTAATTCAGTTTATCGATAGAAATGCTGGACTGCACTTTTTCTGACTCTTGATGACGTAATTGCTGATGTTGTTGATGACGTCATTGTTGATGTTGTTGATGACGTCATTATTGATGTTGTTGGTCAGGTCATTGTTGATGTTGTTGGTGATGTCGTCACAGTTCCGTTGATGTTGTCGTTAATGTTATCAATGTTGCTTTTAATGTTATTGATGTTATTAGTGTTGATGTTGCTGCTTGCTAGTACGGTGAAGGGAGGGTAACGCATTTTCTACGAGATGTCTGTTATTAATTTGCTCTTAGTGAATGGAGTAGGAAAGATGGATCTTTTTTCTAGTTCAGTGTTTTTAAAAATAAAAAAAAATTTTTTGCAGTATTTTTAATCTAAAAATTTAATTGGATTTTTTTTAAAGATTTAAAAATTACGTTGTAAAAATAATAAAAAATACTAGGAAAGTAATCTAAGTGGTAGAATATAAATAATAATAATAATAATAGCAGCAGGAGCAATAGTGATGGTATTAGTGGCAGTAATTACTATCACCGTTACTACTGGTAATGCTGTAGTAGTTGTAGTAAGTAGTAGTAGTAGCTGTAGCAGCAGCGGTGGTAGCAGAAGTATCAGCAGCACCGGCAACAGTAATAAAAATATGTAATAATACTAAATTATAAGTAATAATAATAATAATAATAATAATCATAATAATAATCATAATAATAATAATTATAATAAATGATGCGATCCAGCAGTTCTGTTTCGTTCCTTTTTTCTCTCTTTTTAAAGGTTGAAGACATGCAGACGATCTTCTTAATATTTCATACAAACGCCGATTATTTTATTTAATGAATACAAATAATAAATCATATTCTGAACTTCATCCTCTCTTTCTCTCTCTCTCCCTCTCTCTATCTTTCTCTCTCCCTCTCTCTATCTTTCTTTCTCTCTCCCTCTTTCTATCTTTCTCTCTTTCCCTCTCTCTATCTTTCTCCCCTCCCTCTCTCTATCCCTTTATCTTTCTTACACTTTTCTTGCATTTATTTTTAATTTTATTTATCCTTCTTTATCTTTAATGTTCTTCAGTTTTTTCAATCTTCTCTGTTTTTTTTGTTTTATTGCGTTACTCTATTCTCTTCTCTCTTTCTCTTCCTTTTATCTCTCTCTCTTTCTTTCTTTCTTTCTCTCTCTCTCTCACTCTCTCCATCTGTTTCTTTCTCTTTTTCTTTTAATTTTCCTCCTCTCAGTCGCTTATTTTTAATAAACGCATAAACACATACATGTATATCATAAAATATACATGTACATAAATGTGTGCCCATGTGTACGTGAGTGAACGACTGCCGTACGAACAATACAAACAAATGAAAGCTGGAGTTAGTAGGTCCACTTTCGTCTAGCAGTATCGATGAGTAAGCACTAGTTGCAATGAATATATACCAATCTATACGGCATATATACCGCATGTATACACTATATATGCATTTGATATACCGTATACCTAGTGTATATAAAGCATATATATATATATATAAATATATATATATATAATTTTTTTATTCGTGTATATATATATATATATATATATATATATATATGATCATATAGCACATATATTGATGTTTAGCTGAATGTCAAATGTACAATACAGTAGTTAATTATAGATTTCATTGTGTTTTTTTCTTTTCTCTCTCTCACTCTCTCTTTTTCTTTTCTCTTTCTCTCTCTTTCTCTCTCTTTCTCTCTCTCTAGATTTTTCTTTCTCTAGTTAGAATTTTGTATGTGTACGATGCGGATGTTCGCTTTTCACATAGAAAAATTTTCGGTTTTGGTGCTTGGTATTTTTTCCGTCAGCCCAGCAAACGAACTAGTGTACATTTTTATGGTGTCAATTACCTCAATTTATGCACATACACACACTCACACACACGTACACACGTATATACGTACCGTACATACACACCTACATACAAATATATATGTGCATACAGACACATACAATTCATCATTTATGCGTAGATATCTAAAATTTGTCGCATCTCAATAAAGTTCAATGTTTGATAGGGTGATATATGAGCCATTACATAGTTCAGTAATGAGTGAGTAATTTAAATAAATTTATTACACATTCCATATACTAATATAGGACTAAAATTTTGACAATTGCATGCACGGTACATACTATCTACACACACACACACACGCACACACACACACACACGCACACACACACACACACACACATATATATATAAATTTCTTATAATCTTATGTTTCTATAGAATGAATGATATCTACATTTAAATCTTTATAACCGCACAGAGATATGCATTCATTTTTACAATATTTTTAATATTTAGCACATAGTGAAATATGATATATACATTATACAACATGGTTGTTAACGTGTATTTATGAATATAATACATTTAATGGTATATATATAATTATTTATATATTTAATTTAATGGTTTTATATGTCGTATATGGCACATATTATGTATACAGTATATGGTACATTAATATATTTAATATAAGTTGCATTATTCATAAGGTTTTGTACCCTATATATATTCTAATGCATTAGTATTGTTCTTTTTTCTGAGCGATGTTAAATCGTTCGTAGTTTTTTTAGTTTGCGAACATCATGGCTACGTTTGAATGAATGCATCGCTAGCAGAAGTGTTTATTTTATATGTTTAAGTCTGTAATTTCTTGGATTTTTTAAAATTTAAATTCAGTTCTATTGCTAATCTACACTTATATTTTATTTTTATTTCATTTGTTAGTTTTATTTTAGTAACAACTAACTTTTGCTACTTTTACTCACTGAGTGAAATTGCAAAAAAATTAATAAAAAATAATGTCGGAAGAGGAGAATCAAGACATTCAACTAAAATCCATTTCGCCTAAGTACCGTGAGGGTGCAGGTGAGGCCAGCTCTGATCATCTACTGCTGAATTCACACCACGAAAGACATGATGATTCCAACAACAAATTATCTAGTGCTAGTACCATTGCCAACAACTCACCGACCACAAAAATTACCACAGTTACTGAGAATTCAAGCAGCAAGGCCACACCACTGGCTAGTATTAAGGAAGTTGAAGTTGAAGTGGATGGGTGCTATGGAATTTTAGTTGCCATTGCCTCCTTTCTTAGCTGCTATGTCGTTGGATTGGTGTTCATTGCCTTTTCAATACTTTATCCTGAACTGGTTATCTATTTTGAGGCCAAAAAAGGCACAATTGGTTGGATTGGATCTTTGTATTTGGCAACAGGAAATCTTTGTGGTTAGAATACATTTTTAATTTAGTTTTGTTTTGCTACTAAAGTGCTATTTAACAAAAAATATATCAACAGCAATTGTCAATTAATATAATTTTAATATTAATAGTTTTTTATTGTGCTATTAAAATTAATTAAACTAAGAATTCTTTTTAAAAAGTATTCAATAGTCTACTTAACCTTCAATCAGTTTTCATTTGTATTGGTTGAGACATTAGATTAGAATCATTACAATAAAAGGAAATATTGATTAATTCATTGTTAAAATATAGTACTATAATTTTTTTCAAAGTTTTATATTTATTACATAAATTTTAAATAAAATTTATGCTCTTTATATGACCATTGATTATTTTAATGCTTATTTCAGTGTTAAATTACTTTGAATAAGTGCTCACCTCTGTTGAATTTTTGATGATTGATGAAGCATTTAAGATAAAACAATGTAATTGCATTGTTTTGTTACAATTACTTAACTAATATATATATAATACCACAATAACTCTTTATTGTGATAAAATTAACCATTTTTCTATGGCAAAATGATTTATGAAAATTTTATTAAATCCACAATATTATACACATATTAATAATAGCAGCCTATTTTTTACTGGGTCCAAATTTTTTTTGTCACATTTTTATTTATTCTTATAATTTGATTTTCCCCCTAACCAAGGTATTATGTTGGGAGTTGGCATTCAGTATTTTGGGTGTCGGGTGGTTGCTATTGCTGGTGCATTCGTGTGGAGTCTTGGTTTTTTCCTCAGTTCATTTGCCAACAATGTGGTCACATTGTATTTTAGCTATGGAATTGTTGGAGGTTATTCTTTGAAATGTGTTTATAACTACAACCACTGGTTTTTATTATTGCTATTCATACTATAATGTACTTCACAAGTTAGGACATATCATTAAGATATTGATGTTGCTTATCAGTTTGTATAAAAATATTTGTTTTTCTCTTTTACTGCCTGAGTAAATTGAAGATTGAAGTTTAGCTAATTTGAAAATTATATGTTTATTTTATATGTTTCATTTTTTTTAAGTTTGTTCCATTGCTCATTAACTTAATTTGATTTGATTGTATTGCAGTTTGACGAATTCAATGATTAAAGTTTCAAATAAAAAAAAATTTCACCCGCCGACAACGACAACACTGCCAAACAGGAGTTGGGTTTAACATGGTGACGATATCAAGTTTTGTGATAGTGCAGAAACATTTTAAGAAGTACAGATCACTGGCAGCTGGCTTGGCGGCAGCTGGAATTTCGCTCGGAACCATCACATCTGGTCCACTTACCGGCTTCCTCATTGGCTACTATGGCTGGAGGGGGGCGCTGACCATTTTGTCAGGGCTCACTCTTAACTGCTGTGTCTTTGGATCATTTTATAGGTTTCTGATTTTAAGTTTTATGTTTATTATTGTAAGTAAATTTTGAATTTCTGTTTTCTGGACTGAAATATTTTGTTGGACCTTAGTTAAAATTAACAAAATCGAACTCACAGGTATCCCAGAGCTATCAAATCAAAAGTTATCACAATAGGAGAGGAACCAAATAACAAAATAAAAACCGTCAGCTTAAAAACATCTGCACCAACATCGCTAACAATAACAACGGAAAAAAATAACTCAACAACACCTAAACAACAACAACAACAACAACCTCAAAATAAACAGCTTAGTCTGATGACAAAAAAACTCTGCAAAGATCTTTCTGATCTTTCATTATTCAAGAACAAACAATTCACAGCTGCCTGCATAGCAACATTACTCTTCAACCTGGGAACCAGCATGTTCTACCAACACACACCTAGTCGTGCACTGACCTACGGAATTGCCAAACAACCAACTTACCTCATCCAGTCAGTTGTCGGTTTTGTAACGTTAACGGCTCGAATTGTTGGAGCTGTGGTCGGTAATTGTAAATGTACAGACAGGATATTACAGTACGGGCTGTCGATACTTCTCGGTGGCCTCTGTTTGGTCTTCACTTCACCTGCCACCACCTTTCTTAGCATCTGCGTCATTGCATCTTGCTGTGGGTTTGCTGCAGGTTTGCTCAATTTTTTTTAATGTGTTTTTAATGCATTTTGAGAAGTTTTTGTTTGTAAAATTAATTGTTCCTAAAAACGATTCTTTTTTATTATTTTCAAATTCAACACCATTTCCTTTATAGATTTACCTACCTTTTATAATTGTTAGAAGCTATTTAGTTTTGTTTTCTACAGTTGTCAAGAGAAAATTAAACTTGTTTAAGCATTGATTTGATGTGCTACTGCAATGTATATACACTGTACACAACACAATGTATATAGCATATACAATTACTTATACATGTACACTATGTAACGTAGCAATACACACAGATGTTTACCACATGGTTACGTATGCTGTTTAGTTAAATGGTGAATGATCTCTGACTTATTGAAAATTTCATTGGTGGGTTCATCCAAAGTGAAATCATCATGCACACCTCTTTGGAATATGAAGTTAAATAGACTGTTTTATACACTACCAAACCAGCCATTACACTCTAATTTATTTCATACTCTCAGGGAATTGTATTAAAAATTTTATTTTTAAAATTTAATTTATACTCGAAAAAAACACGATAAATAATTTAAAGAACAAAGAAACCATATATGCATTAGCCCGTACGTCAATAGGATATTTTTTAAGAATTTACATATAATTTTTACTTTCTATGTCATAAATAAGCTACAAAAATTCAATAGGTATGCACAAAAATATTTCAACAAAAGAAGCTGCTGGCATTCTATGAATGAAACTGCCTGACACACAAACTAATTTTGATGTAGTAAATTATTGAGTGAGTGAGTGAGTGAACGAATGAATGAATGAGTGAATGATTAGATGAATGAATGGGCAAATGAATGTATAATTGATTAATTGAATGATGGGATTATTTTGATGACTGACTGTCTGGCTGGATAAATGAATGAATGAAGGAACGAAGGAATGAATGGAGTGTATCAATTAATGAGTAGATCAATGACTGAATGAGTAGATGAATCAATCAATGAATAAGCTGATGGATAATACTGAGCTCTTTAAAGTTCTTCAAATTAAAGAGAGAATTAGAATTGTTCAATGAGTTTGTCATTCACATGTTAGAGTGAATAAACAATTGTAGCAATGTTTAGGGTTCTGAAATAGTACTTCAAATTTTTATTTCTAAAATTAATAATTGCCTATGATAAGTAAATATTGTAAGTGCATCATGCATCCATATAGGATATTTGTCATTTTATTGATTACAATCTATGACAGTTATAGCAAATTGATAACAGATTTTCTCTAAGATAACATAAACTCTAGATTTGTCATTTCCATCTTCAGTCTGTCTCTGCTTCTTCATCTTTCATTGTTAATCAAACTAATGACAAATCGGTTACACTAGGAGATTTGTCAAGACTTTATAATTATTATGCAACTACATGCTATTTTTATGTAATAGCATGTAATTGACATATTATATTTGTTATATAATTGCATATTATGTCTATTGTTGTATAATTATACATTATAATTTGTATCTAGTTACATTTTATGGTAGTCATTAATGTAATATTTTTTAATTAATATTAACATAATTTTATCTAATACATTTAATTGTATCATCTACTTATCAGCTAAAGTGATATTGTCATCATAATTTGTATGTCATTCAGTTAGTATTTGCTTTGTCAGACTGATCTTTGTCAATCTTAGTAATTTAAAGTGTCATCATCATAAGCAGAATAGTTGTACTGTAGTCTAGTTGATATCTAGAGAAAATCTCAACAGTTCTATACTTATCATATCACAACAAATATGATGCTCTTATTAATTAATATGTTCTCTTTGAGTCATTGTTCTATTGTACAATCCACTGGTTACCATTTAATTTGAGTTGGATTGTCTTTTATTGGTAGGAATTTTTATTTTCTACTACTACTACTATTACTACTACTACTACTGCTACCACCACCAAAGTTACTAATAAATTGAACAGTGCATCATTAGCAATTTAACACTACATCTTATCATCATGGATACCATACAGTAATAGGGTAAAAACTGTCCAACACCATGTTAAAATAAATTTAAAATGAGAAATGAAGCAACGATAGGATAACAATTATATCAATACAACAGAAATATATAGTAATTTAATATATATAATATGATTCAATGTTATAGTATAATATATATATATATAATATAATATAATAATATAGTATAATATACCCCTAATATTTTTCAACCCAGGTCTGACCATGACAATTCAGACGACGGTGATGACAGACATTGTTGGGGTGGCCCTCATACACAGGGCACAGGCATTCATACTGGTCTTCATGGGCTTAGGGGCTCTCATCAGTGTACCCCTTGCCGGTTCATTTCATTTGTCTCTAAATCTTGGTTGTTATTTATCACGTTATGTAGGTCAATATTGTCAATTCATAATAACTGAAACTGTCTCACATTGTCTGCAATTTATATTTGAAAGTTGTAAATTTTGCTTTATGAGTTGTTTATAATTGGATGTTGTGTTGCGATTTCATTTTTGTAAAAAATTTATGACCAAGGGTTCTTTTTCATCAATGTTTTCAGTTTTCAAAAGTTTTTTTTTATTGTTTGAAACTTTTTTATTAATTTTTCCCCAAAGGATCTATCTACGATTTAACAAAAGACTACAACATCCCATTCTTCCTGTTTGGTTCCTTCCAAATTTTCGGAGGCCTCATCATGGTTGTAGCCCACATAGTCATTAAAATTGCATCAAAGCGTATTTTGGAAGCTCCACCAAAAGTTTAATCCTTTCTGTTCAGCTTTCTTTTTTGTTTCTAAAAATTTTTGTTCGTTTAATTTAGTTTTATTGTTTTTTTTGTTGTCCTTTTTTTTCTAATAGAATTTTATGATTTTATTGTGTTTTTAAGGTTATTATTATCATTGTTGGGCTTTTTTTGTTATTGTTTTTTTTTTATTAATTGTTTTTATTTGATCTTTATTTGTTTTTTAAAAATCTGAAATCGTTTTATTAATTGATTATTCAATATTCTCTGTTGATGATTTCAGCTTAAGTATGCAGAGGCACCATGGCTATGTGTGTGTGCTCGTGTAACAGCTAAGTTTAATTATTTTTATTTATTTTTTCTAGGATGGATTTAGTTTGCCTAAAAAAATTTCTTTTTGGATATTTATTCATTTGGAAAGAATTTATTCATGTAAAATGGAAAGTTCTTTTCATGTGTCGGTGCGTTTAAACTGTGCATGTTCAGACATGAAATAATTGTACTGAACAAATTGTAAGGCAAAAAAAAATATACAAATTTCACTGATAAACATTTTAAAAATTGCCTGACTTAATTTCTATTTTAAGTGTATAAAATAAAAAAATAGATTGACAATTTTTTTTTTCAAAAAAAAATTTCAAACTCATTATATTACGACTATAATTTTATATGGCTTAAGATATAATTGCGATGTGTAATGATATAATTATGACATATAATGGTGTATATTTATATAATTATGATATATATATTTATATAATTATTGTATAATTATAATTAATACAGATACCATATAATTGTTTTCTATTATAAGACTACAAATGCTATTTGCAATACATTTATCATGATTGTATAGTTCTATCCTAATTAAAATGCCATGTTAGAGCAGCACATTTGAAGATATAGATATATCCAATTATATTTATATTTATTTATTTTAAGATTTTATTTTAATTAGTTTTATTTACTTTTTATTTTATTTTTTGTTAGTTTTCTATCATTAATCAAACTTTCAGTTTCCTCAAGATAAACTCTATAATTAAGCTTATATATTTTCTTGTTCTTCGTTGTTTACATATAATGTTATCATTTCATTGTTTTGTTATTGATTGTTATTGTTAGAATATATATATATATAGATAAGTTTTGTTACAGTTTTATGTGTGTATATATATATATATATATATATATATATATATATATATATATATATATATATATATATATATGAATATATTATGGTTGTTAGTTTATTTATTATCATGTTATATTTTTGTTGAGCATTACGTTACGTATTTATTTCTATTGTTGTTCTCATCTGGTTGTTATTGTGGTTCCATTTTTTTTAATCTTAAGTTTGGTGTTGAAAATCGAAATGGAATGATTTCTATTAGCCGTTGAGATTTTTATTACAACAGTTATACCCAGCTCAGCTTTATGTAACTTGATCCAAGTTTTTTAATTGTATTACACGTGTGTGTAGGTGTATCTGTGTGCGTGCGTGTGTGCGTTTTCATATATGTTGAATAATCTGTTTGTATATAATTATTTCAGTTTACCTTATATATTTGTAATACATTTGTTCCCATAAATACACGATACATGTTTATGTTTATTCATATTTATAATCACATACGTGCATTAGGCACAGAATAGTCATAAAGAAAGGCATATAATTTATATAAATATATATATATATATATATATATATAATGCAAGCTTATTTTACAATTAAAGATATTATTTGTTATATTATACTAATTCACTATGAATGTACATGTGTGTTTATGTTTTGTGTGTCTATTTGAGTGTGCTCAAATTGCCAAACTAAAAATTTTTTCATTTTTCTTTGTCTTACTATCCATCCGTCTTTATTCTTTCTTTCTTCCATTCATTCTTCTTTTCTTCCTTTGTTCCTTCTCTCTGTCTTGAAACATTTTATAATTGCAGAGTCGTTGGGTGCCACCTATATACTTTCTAAGAACAGTCAGATCTAATTTAAATGTGTATCATCTAAGTGGGTGAGTATATGCGTATGTGCGCTTGATTGCACGCGTGTATATGCAGATGCACGCACGCATGTATGTGTATGTGTGTGTTCATGTGTGCACGACTGCGTGTACTACTTTATGGAGATGTAATGATTCTATGTACTTTATGGAGATGTAGTAATTCAAACTGGGTTTGTTCCTTTACGTACACACGTTGAATGAGTTACATGTTGATAGTTTTTAAGCATCTATCTAGGATATAATAGCAGCTGCTTTCGTCACTTCACGTGCGTCTAGTTAAGAGTTGTTGAGAGGAGGTGCTATTTTGAGTTGTATGTATTTTTTAAATGGAAAGCCTTTTGCATGTTCAAAGAAAGATCTGATTTAAAAAGTTTGATTTTGTTTAGTTAGGATCGCAAAATGTTAATTTATGCTGCTTTTTTTCTATAGTTTCTCTAGAACTGTAAATAAATCAACTTAGCGGTCTTCATTCATATTACTGGCTCAGGCTAGACTGGACGAGACGTAGAATTCTTCCTCATTAAATAACATATTCGGTAGTTTCATAATCTCAAAAGCATCATCAACTTTCTTTACATTTACTTCAAAATCATTGGAAAATTATCATTCCCGTGGGAATTATTTGGAAACTAGTGGAAAATGGTGGATGTTTTTGCTGCTTCAAATCGCTAATCTGGGTATTGATTACCAAATCACGCATCACGTGTATTTCTTTATCATTTTTCCTCCTCCTCTTCATCATCATCTTCTTCATCATCTTTCGTTTCTCTCTCTCCTCTCTCTCTCCCTTCTTACATCTTCATAGTATAACTATCTTACTGCTAATTAGTTTCCTTACATTTGCAATTTTATTTCATTCAAGATATTTTTAATTAATTTTTTTTCTTTACAATTAGTTTACCTGACATTTAATAATTTTCGAGATTTTTTTTCTCGTTTAAAGATATATCTTCGTTATGGGCATAGTCATTGAGATTGAGTTTGTAGTACGCCAAAAATGGACCAACTATCTGACCTGTTTTTGGTAAGGGTAAATCGGAATCACTTGAGAAATTTTTTCGGATTTGGTTGGAAATAGTTTTTAAATATCAATTGGGCATTGCTCGTGAGAGAGCCTAAAACTACACTGATGATTAATGACTTATATTTCCTTACAGGCTTGTTCGCCGATGAAATCTTCTGTAAAATGTGTCTCTCTGATATCACAAATTACACGTTTGGTTTAGTTTTTGGCGAGCATTCAGTTAATGGTTTTATTTTGTGTTTGTAGAAAAGTTCTCTAGTGATGGCATAAGTATGTGTGTGTTTGCATGTATGTGTAATGTAATATATCTACGTTTGTGTTTGCATGGACTATTGCGTTTATTGTTGTTATTGGCTGTTATTATTGTTGTTATTTGTTGTTGTTTTTATTGTTATTGTTATTCTTAATGTTATCGTACGTTGTTTTATATGTATTCCCATTTAGTCCTTACATGTACAAACGAGCAGACGAACAAACAATCTATCGAGAGTTTATGCTATTCATTATGTTTCTTGTCGTTCAAGTTTCAACATTTTCGTCGTCGTAATTATTAAAAATAATTTTTTTCAATATAATTATTATATCTTCAAAATGTGATTCACGCCGATACGTGCTAGCTAACTGAAATGCAGCAGAATATTCAATTAATTAATTAATTAATTAATTGAATATACAACGTTAATTAGAATTAGTATTTTGCCAATTAACTTGCTAATTATAATTAGTTATATATTTGTACAATTATGTGTATATATGTGTATATATGCATATAAATATGAACTAATATAAATATAAATTTTCCTTTAAAGGTATTTGTGTTCATTCACTTGTAACATTGTTTCGTTATTATGTTAGAAATCGTTGACAATAACGTAATTAATTAATCAATTGGTTGACTGATTGATCGGTCGATTGATTGTTTGATTGATTGATCGGTCGATTGATCAATTGATTGTTTGATTAATTGATCGGTCGATTAATCAATTGATTGATTGATTGATTGATTGATTGATTGATTGATTAAATATTGACTGCAAGCATCTATAGACAAGTATTTGTGTAAATATAGGTAATATTACTATTTTCTTTACTACTAAACTTAACTACTAAACTTCATATTAACTTTTTCACGTTGTATGTATTACGATATATCATGTATATTATGATTTGTAGTGTATACAGTTATGTCTATGCTTGTGTTTGTGTGTTTGTTTGTTTGTGTGTGTGTGTGTGTGTGTGTGTGTACAAAGTGTGTATGTATAAACATTAACACTCAGACCATGCATATTTCATGTATACGTCATTACATTTTATGTGTAATGGTGTTTACCAGATCACTGTTTTCAGATATCCTTATCTCTATTAAATTTGTGTGTGTGTGTGTATGTGTGTGTGTGTGTGTGTGTTACAAAAAATTCTTCATTTATTTTTGTAATGTTTTTTTAGTCTAGGTGTTGAGCAAAAATTTGAAAAAAATTCTTCGATATAACCTAGATTGGAATGGAGTTTTTAGAAATATATTGGCGCCGACGTGATTTTATATCTATTGAATTGTTACGTGAGTAAGCACATAAATATGCGTGTATATATCTATAACACGTCATCTATTAAAAGATATGATAGAAGTAAAATTGAGTCGTAAAATTACGGTTCTTAAGGTCTGCGAATGTTTGTGCTTTATCATTTGATGATCATTATTTAATCATTTTTTTGTATTACCATATATTATTATTGAAATTTTGATTCGACCGAATGAAATTTTTTGATGATTTATGGTTTTTTAAATGCTCACCAAAGTTAGTGAAATGTTTGTGTTTTTGTATCAAAAAAAAGGTTGCCTAGAACATATTTATTCATCTATAATTACGAACGTACGTGTCTTTTGTATTCTGTATTTGAAAATGTTTTTCCGTCTGTTTTCTCGTCTGCTATAACAACATGTTGTTATATGTTTTCATAAAAATACATTACGTGTATGACTTATTTTTTATTCATTATTATTTATTTAATTTTTGAAAACTCGTAACTTAGTATATAACGTATATAGTTTGATAGTAACAATATTCATAATGTGTTAGTTCACTGCAGTTACATTGGAAAGTTGTGCCTACATATTTCAAAAACTGGATTCTTAAAATTTGAAATCTTTTTGAGGAAGTCAATGGAATGTGTGGATTTGACCTCTTCTTGACACTCCTAATAACAACTCGTGCTTAACAATCCTCTATAGTTCAGCTTCATTCAGTACTGTAAAATATAAGGTGTAGGTGCGCAGGTGAATATTAAAGGATAAAATAAATGAAAAAGTCTTAAAAAATATAAAAAAGATTCTTAATTTATTATTTTCATTTGGTTTAAATTGTTGGATTGAGGTTAAAATAGAAAAAACTTCTAATTGGGAATATAACATGTGCATTCGAATTCGACCTACTGTCTTTGTCCATTAATAAAATTAATCACTACAAAAAATTATTTGTCTATGCGCTGTGACGTTTCCGAAATATTTTTCTTTTGGGGTAACATTTACTGCGGGTCTATAAAGCTGAAACATCTTTAGCAGAGAAAAAGAAATTTTTATTCAACAGTTTTGGGAAACAAGTTATTTAAAACAAAAATTTGTGTTAGTATTTTTAGCTGCTTTATTTAACAAAGTTTTGTTTATTTTCGTGCTCGTCGGTTACTAACCTATTTGACGGATTCCATACCCTACCTACAATCTTGATGATTAGAGTTTCTTGCCTAACCATTATTAAGTGAAATTTATTTTAAAATTTTTTTTCAGCAAACTTTTGTATGAGTCAAAAAATAGAAAAGCCTTCACTAACAGGTCATCGCATCAAGACCCGGAAAAGGGGTAAGTTGAAGTGTGTGAAGTCATAAAAGATTTTATTTTGTTAGGAGTTACCATATTTTTTTAATTATCAAAGTGAAACTTGATACATTTGCTTTTAAAATGAACTTGAATTTATTACCTGACATTAAATCAAACTTAAAATTATTGAAAGATGAAAAAGAAAAGTATGACCCTTCAGCTTTTCGTGATGCCATTGTACAAGGCCTTAATGAAGCAAGCAGCGATATAGATCAGGTACTTTCTTAAAATTTACAGTTTTAGACCTATTTTAAATTTTTTAAAGTTTGAATATTTTAAAAGTGAAGATGATGTCTAATAACTCTACTGCATGATGTGGTCAAAAAGTTGAACCTAAAGTATAATTGCTGGTTGTAACTTCTAATGTATAAATTGTAAAATACAATTAAATGAGATAAATAACAAATTTAAAAAACAATTTATTTTTACTTGTTAGATTTCCAAGTTTCTTGATTCGACAGGCTCTAAATTAGATTATCGTCGTTATTCTGAATCTCTTCTTGACATATTATTCGCTGGAGGAATTCTAGGTTTTCAATTGTTCCATTTTCATTTTATTTTATATAATTATATCGTAGCTTTGTATGATTTTTCTTCATACTTCACATAAACTATTTGTTGGACTGTAGCGTAATATAAAATTTTGTATTAAATAACTATTAATTTTCATTTGAAATAAATTGTTTTTTCATGAAAAATCTAATTTCTTATCCATTCATTACAAATTGACAGCTCCTGGTGGGTCTATACTCCAGGATTCCACTGAAAAATCCAACAACATATACAACAGGTTGTTCAGTTGGGGGATTTTATTTTTGAATTTTGGGGAATTTTATTTATTTCATTTTTTTCTTTTCACATGCTTAAATATTTTTTTGCACATTATATTTTTCATCATTATTATAATGAATATGATTTTTTATTAATACAGATCAGTTTTCAAAGCTGATGGCTCCTTTGAAGTGTTAAAAACCCAATATGAGGTACATATCTAGCTGATATTCCATCATATGTATAAATATTGATTTTTAAATTTTTATGTGTGTTTACTCTTGCTTAATTTCTTAGGAAAATTATTTTAAAATGGCTCATCAATAGTCAGACTGATTATTATCTATGAGTAATTATAGACTAATAGTAAACCAAAGATTAATTTTTTTTTCAAAGCAATTAATTTGATTGCCTCAATTTTCTCTTCTTCTAATAATCTTATTCAGATATTGTACAAGCTGATCAGGCGCTACAAGTACCTTGAGAAGAGTTTTGATGATGAACTCAAGAAGGTGTGTGCATCTTTGCACTGTTTTCATACATTTTATGTGTACTGTGTATTTGAAGTTTATAAAGTATGGTAATTCTCGCAATCATGGAATGTTAGCTCATATGTTAAATTTAAATGTTTTATTATTGGTTAGAATTGTTGAAAAATGGTGTGTAGGCTTGCATATATGTCTTGGAAATTATCTTAATAAAATAAAGATACCAAGTGATATATTTTATGGTACTATAAAATGTATAGCTGATTTATTTACTGACATTCCTAAAAATTTTTATGAAGAAGGAAGATTAATGAGAAATCTTATAACAGGCTGGCTATAATTGAAAAATTTGTTTGTACCCTGGATATTTATATTGTTAATAGAATAGTATGAACTATTCATTTTAACCATGGGAAACTGGAGTGTTTGTTTAAGATAATTATTGAAGTTTTGTTGCATCCTATATGCTTGTTTATAAAGCCTTTTCTCTTACTGTGTCTGAGTGTATGCTCATTTATACATTCTTCTTATAAAAATTCAAACAAACTTGTGTAGACAAAGCCAATCTAGCTAGGTCAACAACCTACAAATTATCCAGAAATAATTGAAATAATTATTATTAATATTTGTCTAATAATTGTAGTCATTATTTGCATCTATATTGACTTTGACTCCTACCTTGGGGAAACTGGGTCTCTGGAGGCTAAAAAAAGATTGATTGATTACTATTTAACTATCTAACTTTTTTTAATTGAAGCTACTACTATGTGTATTAATTTTACTGTCACTAATTGATCACTGCTGTTAAGCTTTGGTTATAATTAACACATATTTAGCATTAGTTTTATTTGTTAATTTTTCATCAATCTTTTCTTATATCATTATATTCCAATTTCCACTTCTATTCCCAATTATTAAATTTTTTAATTATTTTAGAAAGTTTTTTATTTTCGAATGAAATAATTTTTTCTTTCACTGAACCCAAACAACAACCTCCAGCTGATCCTGTTCTTGAAGGGATTCAGCATCGAGGAGAGGGAGAAGTTGGCAAAAGTGATCGGCATATGTCTGTCCAATGGACTTGGAAGCCCGGCATCTCTATTACCACTGTTTGATGCTCATCTTGTTAAGGATGGTATGTCTTTGCCGTTCTCAACTCTTATTCCTATTTGGGTCTTACTATGTCAAACTATAATAATTGAAAACATTTTCAATTCAAATGATAAGTTTAAACGTTCAGTTGATAATGCTAATGACAGTAACAATGATACATGTGAACATTCAGTTATTAGAATTAAACAGTTAACCAGCCAACCAAACAATGAATAATGTTCTATCTGCCTATCTTTTTATCCATCCATTTATCTATCTATATAATCAACCATACAACCAGGTCTTTCACTGGAGTTTGCTCAGCACATGTTTCACGCATGGCTGCGGGAAAAAGACATTCAGAACGTTGGCAATGCACTAAAGAAGTCTGGCATTGAGAGCAGATTATTGGTGTGTATGTTTGTGACATGTCATGTTGTGTTTTGTTTTTCCTTTGTTCGTTTTGGTTGTATTATGGTGATGAGGAGTGTGCTGTTGAATGGATTAGATAGTTGGCCATAAAAATGATTAAATATATATTTATTCATTTGTAGATAAGTTAATGAATTGATGACTGATTGCTTGACATAGTGTTTTTCTAAGTGTTGTTATTTTTGATTGAAGGAAAAGTAGTATAATAATTTTTCTCTCCAATCTAGGAACTTCTTCCTATCAACAAACGTTCTCAGGAAAATTTTGAATCGGCCTTCAACACACCTGGATTGGAACCCATCATAGAGTTTCAGGTGGAGTTTCACTCTAAATTTTTCATCTTTATCTTTTAATTTTTTAATGTCTTATCTATCCTATCTTTTATTATTTTTTTGTAGTTTTTATTTATTTCATTTCTTAATTGTTCTGTTAAATAGCTGTTACATTTTTTTTCCTTTAGAGAGTGAAAGCGAGTGCAGAGATGAAGAAGGGAGTGCAATCTAAACTTGAAGAAATGCTCAAAAATGAAGAGCCAATCAAAGATGTCAGTTTTTCTTTAAACTTAAACGACAGTCATCTCTCTTGATTAGGGTGTTTAACTATTAGTAAAATAGTTTCTAATTTGGATTGTGCTTCATCTCATCAATTCATTTTAAACATTGAAACTTCATCTAACAGATGATTGCTCTAATCAAGGAGCACATGTCCAAGACAGGCATGCAGGATCATGAAACAATTGTCATGGTATGCTCAGTTAATGCTATATTTTTTAAATTTCTGTGATTTATTAATGTATCAGCTAGTTGTAAATAATCAAGCTATTCGTTATTTCAACTTTTTGTTGGATGAATAAAGCTATTAAAAATTAATTTAAATTGAATTATTTTTTTTTTAAATTGTGAATGTCAATCAATCTCGTGATGCTTTGTCACCAGGTCTGGAACACCCTGATGAATGCAGTTGAGTGGAACAAGAAGGATGATTTGGTTGGTGATCAGGCCATCAGACATCTCAAGCAGTACTCATCACTTCTTGCCAGTCTCACTGAAACTAACAAGTCCCAGCTGACCTTACTGCACAAGATCCAGGAGTACTGCTACGACAACATGAACTTCATCAAAGTTTTCAGTAAAATTGTCATCCTCTTTTATAAAGGTCGGTTCCCTGTGATAGTGTCCTATTTGAATGGATGTAAATACTTTTCTACTTTCTAGTTAAAAATTATTGTTTTTTAACTGCCGATATTGTGATGCGAATTTAATATTTGAGATTCATTAAATAATTACACTGTACAACTGAAAAAAACACACAGCTGACGTACTCGATGAAGATGCTATACTGAAATGGTACAACCATTCACACTCTGCTAAGGGCAAGACCATCTTTCTAGAACAGATGAAAAACTTCATTCATTGGCTTCAAAGTGCTGAAGAGGGTTAGTTCTATGATTTATTTTATTTCATGCCAGCCTGTTTATCTCATTATTTTATGATTCATGGTTGCTTGTGTTAATAAAATCAGTATTCAAGATGAAATTCTCGTATTTCTTTTGTTTACTGCTACTTAAATTTTGATCATTTCTTTGTGGTCTTCAGTGTCAATGTTAATAATTAAGTTTAACCTTTTGCATTTTTGTTAATACTTAGTTCAATTACAAAATTTAAATAATTATTTTTGATTGAAAACGTGCTCAGTTATATTGTTATTGAATATACAGATTTTTTCTTTTTACAGATTTATAAAATATTATTAAAGATCAAACTTAATTTTTTTCTATTATCTGAACAGAATCCGGAGAAGAAGAAGAAAATTAAGCAAAGACTATCAAGTGGTTATTATTCATCCCAAAATATATTAAGTGGACGCATGCTTGTGTGTGTGTGTGTTTGTTTGTGTGTGTGTGTGTCTGTCTGTCTGTTATCAAAATACATTAATATATTTGATTGACATTATTTACGTACATATAATATAATATGCATACAACCTTATAAGGCTTCAACATGCAACTAATGATGTTAAATAAATGAACTATCGGCATCTTGGCAAGTAAACACAGCAGTCCTCCTATTGTTATTTTTATATAAACGCGCCTACACTCCCATGCACTTTTTAATATTTAATACATGGAAAATTGTTAACCTAAATTGAATTATTTCACAACTATTCGCATAACATGTGAGAGCTTGTTATGTGTTTGTATATAAAATTGTTATAGTTTTAAACTACATTTTACAATGAACAATCGTTAATATAACTAATTATTTGTGTGCGTATCTGCATGTGCATACAAATAACCGGTGTGTACGTTTAATACATTAGTAACGTTTTTATACAGATATAGCGTTGTATTGATGATTCGTGCAAGTGTATATATATATATATCCAACCACCAACCTGTTAATCTTCAATTTGAGTTTGATTGTTTATCAATACTTTCTGGATTGGTTGTTGTTTATGCTGGTTGTATGCCTGTCCCCTGAATGCGTTCTTACATTTATTTTTATTAATTACTACTCTCAATCATATATTTCTACATGTCGTTAAACAACCAATATTAATATTACTATCAAATTTTTAAACCCTTATATTTATGCATTCTGAAATAAAGAAAATATTTTTTGGTTTGAATAGTTTTGGATCTTGAGAAAAAAAACTACTAACAGTTAAAAAGTTATTTAAAGTTGGCTCTGATGAAATAATAACTGAACGCTAATTATTTTTGTTTACCTAAGTTATCTAATTTACTAACTCAGGCAACAATGCAACTATAAGTGTATATGGTCCATAATTTTAATGACTTGCATCCCAAATTAACCATCCCGGCGAGTAACTAAAATCAAATTTTCATATTAAGAGGATTGTTTTAAACATAGCTTAAGTTTAAGGTGAAGACAAAAGTTGAATTTTCTAGTTTAATCGTTCTGATGAATTTATCTACAGAGCCCATCTAAACACAAATGATACATTTATATTTCTCTATATTATGTCACAATATAACTACTAGTGAAAATGAGTAATACAGCAAATTTAAGTACATTCAAAAACTTTTTATAAAATTTTATTTTTCACTACATGACCTTATTGATAACAACCTCGAAACATAACCAATCATCAAAACACGATACAATTATTCATTACTACTATAGGTGCATAACAAAAACAGTTGTCATCAAAATGCCATCAGCATAATGTTCAGTAATCTTAATATTTTCGTCATAACGCTACAATGCTTCAACTGCATAAATGTCTTTAGAAAGCAAAAAGAATGAGGAAAGCCATCATAAGACAGAAAAGACCCATAGCTTCTGAGAGGGCAAATCCTAAAATGGCATACGAGAAGAGCTGTTGCTTTAACGATGGGTTCCTGGCATATCCAATGACCAAACTACCAAAAACACTTCCGATACCAGCACCTAGAAATTTGATAAGTTACTGATGACATAGATTGTTAATAGTAATTGAATTTGACAGTAAACGATAGCAAGCATTTTGAAAAAGGTTTTTACAAGAAAAATCCATAAGACCACGGATCTTGAATAAACCAAAAAATGCAGTTATCTAAGTTAACCAAATAAAGAAGATACTATATTCTCAAATATAATACAAATGCCAAATAATTCACAGCTTTAGAAAAGTTAAAAAATATCAATCATTAGCTGGAAGAGATCTAACCTGATCCAGCTACTCCAACGGTGGCAGCACCAGCTCCAATGTATTTGGCTGCCTGGTCAATGTCCCTACGAACTGCTGTAGTGTGCATGAGTCTTGACAAAGTCATCATAGCAGGAACTTGGCATTGCAGAGATTGGTGAGATGATGTTTGGGATGTGTTCAAGGTCTATGGATAATGTTAAAGAAAAATTATCTAAAAATGAAGCAAAATATACTTTAACACTGTTAAGTTCACTACATATTTCAACTGTCAAAATCATTATATTGATTATATTACATTGCATAATTATGGTGTAAATAAAAATTTTAATACTCAGGATACCATTACCTCATAACCTTGAACAGCTCTCATTGATGATAAACTACCCAAAAGTCTGCTTTGTCCATTGGCAATGGCCTGCATGTATAAGAAAATGATTAGTTATAAAAAGATTAATATTGACTCCTAGCTTGAGAAAGTGCTATAAAAATGTCAATGGCTATCAGAAAATAGATTTATTTCACAGTTTACATCATTTTCGGGAAAAATATTCTTCATTTAGCCATAGGTTGACATTTTATTCATGACAATTTAGTAGGCCTAATACCTGATCTTCTTATTATCGCCCGCGTCAAAATGACATTACAAACGAAAAACTCGTCAAATTCAACAAAAGTATAATTTTTGTAACATTTAAAACATTGACCCCGATTCTGACGGAAGGAACGAACAGTTTTGCACAGTACATCGTGAATTTTGGGTCGACCTTGACGAGTTAACCGGGTGTCTGTAAATTAAAGAATTAGCATATGAAAAAAAATTAAATACAAGTTCAAAATATGCCAAAGTATAAAATAAGTGTTTCCTAACCAAAAAAAACTTAAAATTGAAAGAAAAAACGTTTAATAAAGAACAAAATTAATTTGAGGAAGAGGTGCTCACCCAGCAGCAAATTTCACGATATACCAAAGAGACTAAATAGCTCAGCAACCTTCAGCAAATATACATTAAAGGATAAAGATCTGACTAAACGTATAGCCTGTCTTATAGTTACAAATTCGGCGTTAATTTAGCATTCGCAAAATAAATTTTAGCCACGTTTTACTTCAAAAAAATTTAAAGAAACCTGACCCCTAAAATGTAAGGACATCTGTAGATGTATTTATTGTGTACTTACGACTGTACCTAATGCAACGGATGGCGCCTGGTTTTATTTCCAGATAAAATTTGACAGTTGACTCTATACGAGCAATTTAGCATTTGTATCTACACGGAACCCTTCAAACGTACGACTCGCCACCTTAACCATTTCCCAGTTTAATTTCTTCCGGCTTTAAAACCAATATAAACTAAACGTATTTCAAATTTTGAGACAATTTAAACAAAACTCGCTTGATTTATTATAAAATATAATATAGCCAGTTCGAAAAAATTTCAAAATTAAATTTAATTGACGATCTCTGGATTGATGGATATTTTGAGCATTGAGTGGCCTCTGGCAATGCTTACCGTTAATTTCTCACCCCCTGATTCAATGGCTCTATAAACATCATCAGATGTCAGAATGGATTTCCCATTGATTTCAGTTATTATATCACCAGATTTCATACCTCCTCTGATTCGATAATTAAAAAAAATGAATATTTTTAGTTATCAAAAAATAATATAAATTAAAATTGAATATATACATAAATATCCGAGCATAACATAATTTATATTACAGTATAACCACATAGTAAAGTTTTGGAAATGACAGAAAAACAACAGCTAAACAAACTGGTGTGCACAGAAACTAGAACTGAAAAGTTATGCAAAACTTAAAAAAAAAACAACACAGAGCATACATTTCAGCAGGAGAACCAATGACCACCTTATAAACCAGCACCCCATGATCAATATGCATCAAATCTCGGTGCTGAACCTTGTACGTCATCAATAGATCGGGTGTTAGTGTAACCATTGTTATCCCAATGTATCGCTTGCTGGCTGATGATGACGAGTCACTTCTACCAAACCAACCCCTTGATTTTGCTGGAAGGAAAATTATAAATACGTGAAAATATAATTATCACTAAGCTGTATTGCATAATATACAAATTTGAATTAACCAGGAATAATATTTTATAAACTAAATAGAATAATACATTGAATAACACTTTAAATAACACATGCGTATTGAAAAACAGCAAAACTTTTATATGCGTAATGCTAAACTACTTGTACAGAACCAGCCATTAATTTGAATCTGGAAACAATCAAATAGGTTAAAATGGCAGTAAACCTCAATAAAAATGAACAAACCGATTATGAAGCCAGGATTAAATTACCTGAAAATGCACTTGATAACGAGCTTATTACAGGGATAATAAATTGCATATAAAGACAATTGTTCAAACAGTTGTTCATAAAATAATACTGATTTGTTATAAAAAAAAACCAAACAAACGACATTTATATAAAATATAAATTAATGATTTCTAGGAGGCCTAGTAACTAAAGTTCGGCAGGTATCATTAGCGTCATTACTCTCGGCAATAGAATTAACGTCATCTGCATTATCAACGTCATTATTGTCTATCTGAGATATATCTTTGTTTCTCTTACATCTTTCTTCGAGTTGGGCCGCCTTGTTCAAGAATTCGTTGGCATAGTCAGAAGGAATGGCAAATGAGATCCCCGTGGTTACCATCATAGTGTTTATTCCTATGGCTTCGCCTTCCTGGGCAAGAAAAATTTTTTATTGAAATGTCTTGTAGAGATCATAATTGATTGAGAAAGAGTTTTTGTACCTTTTACATAATTAAATAAATGCTGTAGAGAAATTTAATAAAAAAAGTTTGGGGCGAAAACTATGGCTTTGAAATGACAAAATGTTAAAAAAGTAACAAAATCTCACTAAATTCACTAGAGGACCTCCAGAATTTCCAAACTATTTCAAAAAAATTAAAATTTATTTACAATTAATCAATTAATTAAGGCAAAAACATTTAAAAACCAAATTAATTTATTGAAACAAATCTTAGAAACAGACATTAATGTTGGCATCAGTTTGAATGTAGCTGATATCTTTGTTATACAAGCCCAAGTCATGGCTCTTCCTATTGGCAGAGCTGATAATACCAGCTGTTACTGTGTTACTCAGCTGCAGAGGACTGCCCATGGCAACAACCCACTCCCCCGGTCTCAAATTTCCTGATTTACCTAATTTTATTGTTGGCAAATTTTCCTGTAAAATTTTTGAATTTTAGATTGAATGAATGACAAAACAAAGAATTGAAATATTAATAATTAAATAATAAAACTTAGGAAACATTATTAAAATGAACAAACTACAACTAAAATAGAAATAAGTGATATTTAAACAATTTAAAAAGAAAAATAAAATTCAACTGGAAAATTGAATTGAAACATACAAATCATGTGAATAAATGAATCTAAATTAAATTAAATATGATGTCTTACTCCTGAGATTTTAATAGTGGCAAGATCTGAAACAGAGTCAACAGCTTGCACCAGTCCAATCTTCTGGGTGCCGTCATTTAGTCTGACCTTCACCTTGGAACTGTTGCCGACAACATGAGCATTTGTGATTATGAGGCCGTCACTTCTTACAATGAATCCTGAACCATTGGAAACAGCTATTGTTTTGCCTGTGAATGGGTGTCTGTCAATCAAATCATGTTGCACTTATAATGAATTGAAAAAAAAATTGTATATTTATAATTTATATAATATAATCTTTAGGTTGACCAAATTTAATCAACAACTAATATCTGTAAATTGTAATAGATGAACAATTTTTAAAATACTCAATTAAACATGCCCTATATAAGTGTTAAAAGTTTGATTTCATAACAAAAAATAGCCTAAGCAAGATCAAAAGAAAGCTATTTTCGAATCTTTAAAAAAAGATGTAACTCTAACTTTCCAGATATTTCTATGTACACAACAGCTGGAGCAGCTTTCTCAACAACGTCAGCTATAAAATTAAAATGTTTTGCGTTCTTCCCTGAAGAGGAGTTGTGGTGATTAGAGACATCAACCTTCTCAATGGCTTGAACATTTGATAACCAACGACTCCTCCGAATTGCTTCACAGAGAATTAATGCCGAACCGGCCGTCAACAGATGGTACGGTTTTAATTTCGACCAGAAGGGCTCTTTAATATTTAGTGAGGTTTTTCTGTGTAGATATCTGGGTTGCATAACGAGAATAGTTTTTAGTTCGGAGGCTGAACATGGGGAACTAGAACTCAACGTGACTAATTTGCTTTGAGAAAAAAATTTATCTAGCAATTTGAATGGCTTTAAATTCAAAATTCGACAAAACATTTTGTATTAAAACTGTTATGACATTATTCCAAGAAATATTTAGTTATAAAATGAGGTAAAACGCAAACAAAATGAAATGATATTGGAAATCAAAAAGCGAGATGTTTAAAAGTAGACATCTGTTATGAAAATAAACATTTATTCAAATATTACAAGACGTCATTATAGAGAAGATAAATAATATGCATATGCCAGTTGAAAATTAAATGAATGCTACATTCCAAACAAAAATTTGAGATAGTCAATCATTAAAGTAACATGTTATATATGATGGTATTTAATTAAGCACAATCATATACTTAGAATAGCACAATCAGTTTGCTGTGAAACTGTTCACCATCAGTTTGCTGTGAAACTGTTTGAAAGTTATCTTTCGAGAATGAATTCATCAAAGTAGCTGATAATTTTAATTGAAAATGAAATCAGATTATGGTAGATTGCAAATACAACGCATATAACACATTTGAAAAGTCAGGTCATGGCCAACTTTAAAAGCTTGTTCGGATGTACGCTCGGGATGCTCAAAAGATATTTCAACTTGAACGTATATTAACGTTCATATTCTGTACATGTATATTTCTATAAATATATACATTTTATTAATATATATATATATATATATATATATATATATATGTTTATTTATATACTTATATATATAATAAGTGTACACATTGTGCATTGCATAACACGTATTAAATAATGCGTAAACTCGTAATGTTATGTACAGTACATGTTATACGAACTTGTACATGATGAATGCTATTACATTGAAGTAATTATGTTCGCGATGTATAATGTATATAACACTGCTACTTATTGTTTTACATCTGCATATGTAGGTTTTCTACTTGATATATTATACAGTAACATATGTTAGTAGAAGTACATTTTCATGTAAATATATATATGCTTACCAACGTTATGTGAATATGTGCGTTATAATAAATAATTACTTTGCATATGATCACCAGCATTCTGCATTGGAAATATATGGTTTGAATAATTGTATATGGGTTGAAATACGTTTTGTAATGGGTTCAACTAGAGTAGATGGATGTTGATAAATTATTATAATGTGCACTTTTCTGGTTGATTGATTAAAAGTTCAGCTGTTAACAAATTTATTCGAAAGATAATTTTTAACCGATATTTCCAGCCAGCGTTTGGATTTTTAATATTTGACTTCAATTTTAGATGCAAAATGACTGAGTCTAACAATTTGGAATAAAAGCAGATTTGACAGTTTGTTATTATTTTGCATCTTTTTCGCAAAACGTTATACTTATTGACTTAATTTTCAAATTTTAAACATTTTAATTCGGATTTTTACTTTCTGCTGTTTCAAAATCCAAAACTGTAACAATGTCTTCCATTCAACACACGACAGAATTTTCAAAAATTTCAAGTTCGGTTTTAGTTTCTGGAACGTTTGAAGCTTGCCTCTAAACTAAAAGTTGGTTTCTTTTCAACGTCACCAATTTAAAGATTTAAAAGTCGTTTCAACTAATTCGCATCTATCATTTTTAATAAAAAATTTATAATATTGCAATATTGCAAAATTTCAATTCAGAATTCAATATTTTCCTTATGTTATCTTATTCCTTATTAACAAATTCGATTCAATCTTAGTAGCTGGCCTTTGAGATTCTTTTCCAGCATCAGCATGCAATATTCCGACTGTTACCAGCCACATCATCTACAGCAACAACAGCAACAACATAGGATTCGATCCATGTCATGGTGTGATGGAGGAGAGATCAGTAGCAACAATGGCGGCCATCACCACATCATGGCAGACGACATGCAGCTTCACATTGCTCAAGAAGAAGTCACCATGTCTACAACAACTTCAAATCTAGGTCTGTCTGACTCCATAGAATTGCCAAGTTGCAGTTCTGAAGTTATAAATTTGAAGAAACCTTCTGCTCGTAAAAATGCCTGGGGCTGCTTGTCTTATGCAGACCTTATTGCTAAGGTTAAGTTAAAATGCTTCAAACTCTTGAAATAAATTTTGAAATTTAAAACTAAGACAGTCAGAGAGCTCAATTTTTTATTTTAAATAAATTGAAATGGTCTAATGTTCAGATGCTAACATCTGACAAACTTGCATTGTTCCATCTTAGTCTCAAATAATTAGATGCTAATAATAACTGAGTTCTTAAGCTATCAGATAAATAATAATCAAATGATAAATTTAACATTTTTAGGCTATAGAAAGTTCTCCTAACCAACGTTTGACATTGAATCAAATATATTCATGGATGGTTGAAAATGTACCTTACTTCAAAGCCAAGGGGCAGACCAACAGTTCGGCTGGCTGGAAGGTTGTAAGGATGATGATGGAGATGAGGATAATGATGACAATGATGTTAATTATGTTTGAGGTGATGATGAATGTGATGAGGGTAAGGATATTGTATTAGCTTGATGATCTGTCTACAATAATGTGTGATGCAGAATGTTTATGATGACAAATTGTTGGAATGGTAATGTAAAATCGCGGCAATTTCCTAGCACTTTAACTACCTGTTTGTCTGTCTATTCTCTATTATAATAATGATGAAATGATAACAATACTAATGATGATAATAATGGTTAGAAACATTTTAATGCTTGTTATCATGATGAATAAAATGGTAACTGTGAACAACTTATTCATGAAGATTCTGCAATTTTTTGAAAGTTTTGTCAATTTCAATAACATTGCTGTTTGATCTTAACTTTTGGGAATGGTGTAAATAAAAATACCGGAGAAAAAGGCTATTTATATTTCTCTAATTCACCCAAACCTAGAATTCAATTCGACACAACCTGTCCTTACACGGCCGATTTGTTCGAGTTCAGAATGAAGGAGCAGGAAAAAGTTCATGGTGGATGGTAAACAAAAACAACAGACTACAAAAAACTCCAAGAAGAAGATCGGCCACCATAGACTCAAAAACTATGGAAAGAAAAAAGAAAATGCCAGCATCACTTTCAATAAACTCAGATAGCCTCCCATTGGATGGAGTTTCATTGATTGGGGGTAACAATAGTAGTAGTTCGCCATTATTCAGGCCTCAATACAGCCAGCAGCAGCAACAACAACAACAACAGTTACATTATCAGCTACAACATCAGCAACAATTTCAGCAGCAACTACAACAACAACAGCATCAACAACAGCAGCAGCATATTCAATTACAAAAGCCTTTAGATAGCTTTGAAACTGCCTTCAGATCATTAGACAAGCATCATTATAACAGCGGCAGCAACAACTATATTAGCAACAGTAACATTAGCTACAATCCTAACAGCTTCAACAATAACATCAACAACAGTAGCATTGTTAGCTGTTCTTCCAACAATAACAACAACATTAATGTGATTATGGTGACCAACAACACTAACAACATCAATGCTATGACGTTCGTTAACATAACTAATATGAACTATCCTAACAACTATTCATTCAACAACAATGGCAACAACAACAACAATTTAAACAATAATAATACTAATTTTTACAACAATTTAAATTCCTTTGGTGCTCCCAGCGGTGTTAATAACATTAATAGCAGTAATAATAACAGTAACAGTAATAATGGTGGCAAAAATCTTTTTTGTCCAATGACATCTGGTGTTCAACAACAGCAACAACAACAGATATATCCCAACAACAACATCCACAACAATTTAGCGAAACCAATGATGCCGGTACTTAGTCCCGTAGCAAAACCAGCTCATGAAGCAATCACTGTCGGCAACAACAACAACAGTATAAATGGCAACAGCATCACTGACACTCAACACTACAGCAACAATAGCAGCAGCAACAACAGTAACTACACAGATCTTTTTAGACTGCCAGAAGAGGCATGGCGCAACTACCTACCACCGTCACCAGATGGATTGACTGAAACCGTAATCTCCACGGAGAGCCTAACTGCCTTGTTAGAATCGGGCGCTGATTCCGAAATTGTAGACTTAGTTCCGCCTAGTTTGAGCTCATTGAATGGGGACTTGAATGAAGATGTTGTAGCTGCTGCAGCTACTCATCACCATAACCCTCTACCTCTTCCTCATCATCTTCCAATCGATAAAATAAATAAAAATGTATGTGGAAGTGTTCAGGTGAAGGTTGAGGAGGAATGCAATGGTGGTGGTCTAGGTTCAGCTGCTGGTGGTGTCTGTCTGCCATCTGATCATAACATCCAGGTCTGTCTGTCTGTCTGACTGTCTGACTGGCTGTCTGTTTGTGTGTGTAGGTGTGTGTGTGTGTGTGTGATCCGTTATCAGCTGCACTGCAAATTAAATATAACAATATTTTCAATTGCGAAAAAAAGAAAATTTATGAATGTTTTTTAATGTAGAACTTTTGAGTAAAAGTGAGAATTTTAATTAAACCGCTGACTGTGCTGCTGAAATTTGTTTGGTTGGTTATCCTATGATTCCGAGATTAATTGCTCCTTTATAGTTGAGTAAATCAAATGAATTTCTTCTCAGAGTAAATTACAAGAATTTTTTTCATCATTTTATCTTTTGATCTTTTTATTAACCTAAAGTAACTTTTTTGATAATGAATTTTCTCTTTTTTGCTAAAGTAACTTTTTTGATAATGAATTTTCTCTTTTTTGCTTCCACGTTAAGTTGTAATAATGTGTGTATGTGTCAAATGGTTTTTAATGCAATGTTTTGTAATGTAATGTAATTTAATGTAGTGTAAATGTATTGTAATGTGATAATAATTAATTGCATGCAGTCTGCAACAGTGATGGACAACTTGTGCAACTTGACAACTATAAAGCAAGATATACCCAACAACAACAGCGCGTACAACATTACTGCTAGCAACAACAACAACGACATAAACGTTAACTGCAACGCTAGCAACAGTAGTAACAACAACAACAACATAGGCATCATCAGCAGCAACAACAAAAGCAGTAGCAGCAGCAGAAGTATGTTGTTGTATAATATCCTACAGAGCAAGGACAACAGTAACTGCAACAACAGTATTAAATCAGAAGTCGATGACAACAATAACTACTGCCCTAAAATTGTTGAGTTATTGTCATCTACAAGTTCCAGCAGCAACAACAACAACACTAATAACATTACTAACTACAACAACGACATCAAACACGACAACAACATCAGCAAGATGGATGACCAAATTGTTTATCATGCAGACGGCTGTAACAGTAGTGGTATGTTTAATTTTGAAAAAGACATCAACGCCGATAATAACGTTGAGATTTATTCTGGATTCTTAGACAATAACAACTACAATAATAACATTAATAATAATAATAATAACGATGATAATAATAATAATAATGACAATAATAATAATAATATTGGTGAAAGCTGTTTAATTAGTGAACTCATAACAGAAAAAAATAACCCCGATGTTTCTGCTACTACTGATATAAATAATAACAACAATAATAATAATAATGATAATAATAATAATAATAACAACAATGATTATAATAATAACACTGCTACTACTACTGCAACTACTAACACTGCAACAACTGCCAGTACTTTCAGTAGTAGCAACAAAATTATTAAGAGGTGTAACGTGGTGCTAACCAGTAGATGCGATCTAGAATGCGGCTTCAATGTTCCTGATAAGAAAAAATACAACAACAACAATAACAACAACAATAACAACAACATCAATAATAATAGTGACAACAACAGTAATAATAATAATAAGAACGTTAATAGTAGCCTAAATAATAGCATTAATAATAATAATAGTAAGGACATTATTGAAATGGAGAGTTCAAAAAATATCAACAACCTAAACCCTAATTCTAAAAATAGTAACAGCAACATTAACAAGAGCCTCAATACGACTAAAAATAGCAGCAGCGACAACAACGACGACGACAATGGCGGCGAGAATGGGGATAGTGATGTCAAGAAAGAAGTGACTTCAAGTTGCGACGATGTGGTATCATCGTCGACACCATGGGATGATGTCGTCATGTCGACATGCTCCCACTGATGTGACTGATGCGATGATAAGTGAAGAAGTGAAGATGATGACGGAGAGAGAGAGAGAGAGAGAGAGAGAGAGAGAACACGATGAAGACGAGGACGATTTTTTTTATGAGTGAGTGATAGCGATGAAATGTTGGTGAATCATTCTTTGCTAATGTGATTATGGCGTAATTATGACGTTCTTTAATGATGATGATGATGACGAGTAGTATGACCGCAGTGAAGCTGACGTTTCGAATTGTAAAAATATTTTCGTGTATATTTTATTTATACTCTTTTCAGTTTCATATATATGCATAGAAACTAACTGACTGACAGAAAAGAATGGCCCTTGCGCTCCTTATAAACAGTGACTTGTTATACTACAAATTTTGATTAGCATTCTAGTGGTAGGACAGATTTAGGTTCTTTTAACATTACAAAGACACACACACACACGCAAAAACTTAGAGCTAAAAAATGTATATATACACATACAATTTAATGTTTTTTTTGTCAAAACTGAACATATTAATTAAATCAGTATAAAGGTTATAGAGATATGAGAAAATATTTGAGAGGTATATATTTGCACGTTTTTTTTTGAAGGTTTTCTTTTTACTAATTAATAATTTTTTTCATTCGTTTGTTCGTTTGTTTGTCACATATTTTTCTTTCCAAATAAAGACTAATATATATATATATATATATATATATATATACATACATATAAATGTTTGTGTGCGTGTGTGTGTGTTTGTTTGTTTGTTTGTATGTATGTATGTATATGTAGCAAATATACATATGTACGTGTATATATGATTGTAAAATCAAATTGTTATTTATAAACTGCATAGGATTACAAATTTCTGTGTCCCTTGTTCTTTATTTTGTGGCGGTTTTTTTTCACAATATTTATACCATGCGTCACGTGCTTGTACCGTATCGTAATGTTTCTTATTGTTATTCGTAATATTATTATTGTTATTTTTTATGTTCGTCTTATTATTCTTTTTTATTATGTTATTTTTTTATTATTATTATCGTTATATTGTTATTGTTATTTTTTACTCAAATATTTGAAACGGTTGAATTGCCTACTTATGAATATTTTCGATTAAATTAATTTTACTTAAAGCTTATTCATTACATGTGCACGTTCAAGTAAGCCTAGATTTATATATATATATATTATTCATATGTTAACGTATGTTAATGTTTTACATATATACCTAGTTGACATGCACGCACACACACACACACACACACACACACACACACACAAATATATATATATATATATTTATTTATCTATATTGCCTTTATTTGGTGCTAATCTAATCACTTATTTTATTAAACAAAAAATTTATTTTATTTTGTTTATATATATATATATATATCAATTTATGTAAAATGTAATGTCAAATGTTAAATTACACTTTTAGGTATTTAGATGAGGATTGTATAAATATCTTTATAATAATATTTATTTATATGCATGTGTGTGTGTGTGTGTGTGTGTGTGTGTATGAAATTACATATATTATAGTTAATTTATATATATATATATTTTTTTCATATATATTTTATTCACATGTTAAAATGGTATGCGTGTGTGTGTGTGTGTGTGTGTGTGTGTTGTGTTATGTGTTGTGTATGTGTGTGTGTGTGTGTTGTGTATCAAAATGTATATGTATGTTGTAAATATATGTATCTAAAAATTGAAAAATTTTTAAAGTCGCGTGTATAGTTATGCATATAAACTATTCATACACACACACATGCACACACATACATACATACATACATACATACATACATCGGTGCTTCTTCCTCCGCCCGCTTATTGGCTGCAACTAGTGATGTTAGTTGTGGTTGGTTGAGGTCGTGACCCAACACTTCCGTAGGCACCAGACTCGATGACGAGTCTGTTAGATTTGCCGTTGGTTTCAGACTTGGCCTAAGTATACAAAATAAATATCTGTGTCGTTGCGACGCGGAGGCGGACGAATTTGGTCATCATGGTTTGGTTTGCCGTTTAGGTGGAGGCCGTCAACTTCGTCATTCAGCTTTGAATGATTACATTTGCCGGCTTTTTTCTAAAGCTTCTATTCCTGTTTTGAAAGAACCATCTGGCATTTCAGTGCAAGATGGCAAGCGATCAGACGGTTGTACTCTTACTCCCTGGAGAGCCGGTAAATGTTTGGCTTGGGATGTTACGGTTCCTGGTACCTTGGCCGAGCGCTACGTTCACCTTATCAGCAAAGAATGTGGTTTGGCTGCAATCAGGGCATCGGACAAAAAAATTAAAAAATATGAACACGCCCTGCCTTCCTTAGATTTTTTGCCAATATGTATCGAGGTCCTTGGACCCATTGACCCCAATACTTCAAAATTTATTAAAACATTGTGTAAAATGATTGGTGTTCGGTCAGGTGACAACAGAGAGTTCTTTTTTGCAATAAACCACATCTCGTGTTTGACTAACGATACATTAAAGTGTTAACCCTTTTAATCAGATGTTTGACTGTTTGGTGTCATTCATCACGATTTGGTTTTAACATACATACATACATACATACATACATACATACATACATACATACATACATATTACTGTGCCGACAACAACGATGATGATGACGATAAGAAATGGTGAATGGAATGATGATTCGGACTTGTATTTGGATGAGTAAATGATATCCAAAGCGGCACAGTACGTATACTTGCTTGTATCCGTTTGTGTATGTCTGTGTTTGTTTGTTTGTTTGTTCGTGCCTGTGTATGTGTGTGTGTCACGTAGGTATATACAATAATTGAGTTTTGATGTACTTATATAAATTTTTTTTTCAATACGATATCTAGTCCTTTCTTTTATGAATACGTACGTGTATTTTATTTGTTATATTTTCGTTCATTTAATTTTTTCTTTCATTTGTAGGCAGGCTGTCCAATGTAATGCATGCATGTATGTATTCATTTAACTGACTAAATGTATAATTTCTTGCATTTATTGTTATGTTTTATCTATGTTTTATCATCCTAGAGAGAGAGAGAGAGAGAGAGAGAGAGAGAGAGAGAAAGTGAGAGATCTGAGTTAATCTTTTTTTTAGAGATTTTTTCGACCTTGATATTTAAACTATTTTGCCATATTTTCGCTATTTTCAGAGTAAAATTTTTGAAATTATAAAGCTTTCTAACTTTAGTTAAAATATCAGTATCCTTTTTTCGTAAATTCATTCATTCAATCATTCATTCATTCAGTCAATCAATCAATCACTCTTTTTATTTTATTTAAAATTATTTTCCAAATTTTTAAAAAAATTTAACGCAAAAATTCTTACATGTCTTAAATCATTCATATAATTATCATTTGCTGCTGAATTTTATAATTTAAATAGGTCTGATCATAGATATATATATATATATATATATATATATATATATATATATATATATATATATATATATATATATATATATATATATTGTTATGTTATCTGCAGATCTATGTGTACAAACCACATGCATAAATATATCTAATCATACATATTTTCTGTATATAAATTGAAAGAAAAAAGTTAGTTAATAATATTATTTTAACAAATACTGCATGTACCTTATTGTATGTTACGTATGTGTTGTATTTATTACCTTTAACTGTTGTATGTGTAACAGTTATTGCCATGAGAGATGTATTATTGCTTTGTGTGTGCGTGTGTATGTTTGTTTGCGTACGTGTTTGCATGCGTGTGTATGTGTGTTATTTATTTTCTAAATGTTATTTAATCTATGTATTTTTGCTCGTTAAAGCTTCATTCGTTTCAGTAAATGAACAACTTTTCTTTCAAGTTTAATTTTTCACGTTTATATATTAAGTATGTAATGTATAAATTTTATAGATTTTTGTTTTCTAATCGATTAAAATGAAACTATTAAAGCTAATTTAATTAGCGGTTAATTAATTATATAATATTTGTTAACTAATTGATTGTTCGGTGGTTCATTTAAAATCTTTATTGCTATGAATAACTCTACAATGGTATCTAAAACAGAATTGTTATCATTCATTCATTATTATTATCATTATTATTTTAAAAACTTTTTAGTTTATTATTTCTTTATTTATTTCATTAATTCACAACAACAACAACAATATTAATAAATAATAGTAGTAGTATTTTTTGAAGTTAAGTTTTCGTTACTACCTATATAAATATATACTATATTATAAATTCATTCTTTTTTTTATTCTGTTTTTTTTCTTTAAGTTTGACACACACACTGGCACACACACGCACACGCGAACACACATACGAACACACACGGACACATATATTATTATTACTCATTATATTATACTATACTAACACTAGCCTTCACATCACAGTTGCTCAATTGTTCATTATTATTATTATTATTTATATATTTAATGATAATTATTTTTATTATTACCATTGTCGTTGTTATTATTATTATTCTGGTATTATGTAATATATTTAAATTGTAATGTTAAAAACGATAATGTAATTCTTACAAAATATTATACTATAACACGAATATATATATATCAAACATTTCTGCCAAAATTATTATGCTTTTGACTACTTGGTTGGACAGCTGTAAATTGAATTCAAAGTCACACATGCACACACACATACACGCACACATACATGCACGCACACACAAGGACAAAACACATACACACTAATAGAAAAACAGATACACACATATATGTGTATATATATACATATATACACATATGTGTGTATATATGTGTGTATATTTATACATTCATTTGCATGTGGTAATTTTATGTCGGAGCCAAAAATATATAAGTGCAATTATCTACATATATATATATATACATATTTATTTATTAATTTTTTTAGCATGCATTTAATAATCATTTTTGCGTTAACTTTTTACAAAATTTGTCGCTAATTACTAATATTATTATTGTTGTTATTTTTATTATTATGTAATTATTTTATTGAGATAGTGTAGATGCTTTATGTAGGGCACATAAGATTGATTAAATTCATACAAATTCTTTAGTTCCTGCATTAAAAATTTGGTAAGCATCGCATTTGTAAGCTTTCTGGATGTTAGGCCCTAAGTTGATTCTTTTTTTTTCTCTTTATTTTTTCTTCAATTGTTAATGTTGTTTTCATTTTTGTGGTAATTTCAATTTTTATAGACTAATTTTTATGATAAAAAATAACAAATTCAACAAAAAAAACTAGTTTTTTTATGTAATTTTTTAATTTCAAAACGTAGATTTCTTTGTTAGTTTTGTGGGCACCCTCGACGCTGTGCATAGGGCAAATGGCAACAGACATTTTGGATATGATAAAATTGGAGTTTGTACATTTTACCATTTGGAATAAGTAGATGGACCTCAAACATACTGACATCGCTTTATTCTGGCAAATAATGGAATATCTACAGTTATACCAATGGTATTATTATAACATTTTGAAGCAATAAAGTTATTTCTAACACATATACCTACATATATACATCCATATAGGTCGACAAAAAATATATTTATGAAAATAAGAGAGGGAGATGGAGAGAGAGAGAGAGTGAGAAAGAGAGAATAACAGAATAACATGATTTCTAATCAACAGTATGAAAATCACTGGGTTTCCATTGAAAACGGTTAACAAATATATTATATAATATAGCTTGTATTAATATTCATATGAAATAAATTTTTAAGATTCAACGTAAAATCGTCAACAAATTAATTAATTAAATTCATCACAACATCATTTAGATGAGAAGTTACATAGTTTACACGTTTTCAATGCATTTATTATGACTACAATTACAGATTATACAATACAAGTTTCATTTTTTCTTCGCGTCACATCAATAGTTTACATGTTTTTCATAGATTTCTATCACCTCTCTCGCTTTTTCTTTCTTTCCTTCTCTGTCTATTTGTCGATCTATCCATCTATCCATTTGTCTTTATCTCATTTTTTAGTTTAAATATTCATTGGTCATATTTTGAAAAAAAATGTATGGAAGCTATAATTTTTTTAAAGGTATGTAGTGTCATAATAATAAAATTATAACTATACTAATAAAAGTAATTATTAATAATATATATATATATATTATATATATTATCATTATATATATATATAATATATAAATATATCGATCAAAACTTAAAATGTATGTACATCGTTATTAAGTAAAAAAGTAAAGTAAAAAAGAAAACAGACAGATACAATACATACATACACACACACATACATACACACACACAAACAAACACACAACAAACAGAAAATATGCCTATAGGTAATATGACATCACGGGAACGGTAAAGACAAGAACTGCCTGACTATCCAACACTCCAAAACAACATTACAGAACTGAACAAATTTACAATAATACTTATACAAAAGTTTAATATCTTCTACAAAACTATAACATTTCACGACATTAATTCATTTTATATTTAAAAAGTTAAACGTCTAACGATTTTGATGACTACATTAACTTCACGATTATTCGGCATGAGGTGCACGTTTTTTTAAAAAACATAAATAATGAATTAGATCGTACACATACACACCATACTCTCTTTCTCTCACTCTCTTACACACACACACACACACACACACACACACACACACACACACACACACACACACACACACACACACACGCACGCACACATACATCGAATTTTAAAACAGGATCGGCCAAATTCTTCCTCATTAGATTTATCAGGAGAAAAATGGAGAGGCTCTGACGTCACTCATTCATTAATATTTCACACGAAATAATAAATTAATAAATAAATTACAAAAAATAAGTAATTAGTTACTTATTGGTGAGTGTATAATACACATCCACAAGACGTAAAAGCCTTCCAATTGATATTATTTTCGAGTACTATAGTTCAATTCTTATACTAAAATTTTTAAAATTTTATTATATGAGATATTTTTATAGCATGTGTTATGTTCTTTGTGTATGTATGTATTTTGCTCGTGATAAGGTGTGTGTGTGTGTGATGTGTGTGTGTGCACATCAAACGTATGTGAATGCACTAATGTACATACAAAACAAACACTATTATTCTAATACAACATCTACAAATGAAAGTGTCACAGAACAGAACTGTTGCTTACAACACTAACTACACAAATTCAACGCCAATAACGGGGCCATTTAATTTCTACAGAATGGCCGCTGGTCACCTAAGCTATTGGATAATTGTAATAATATCAGCTGTACACAATGTTCACACATGTGTGTGTTTGTTTGTGTGCGTGTGTGTTTGTTTGTTTGTGTGCGTGTGTCTACAAATCTTTTACCGTATCTTCTGGTACGACCAAGAGAAGCTTCTGAGTAAATAACGTGATGTTATCTGGGTGAAGTTTTAAATTTTCTTAATAATTATTTTTAAACTAATTAAGTAATAATATATCAATAAATTACAAATATATATTGCTAAACAGTACCACATAATGTGTGTGTGTGTGTGTGTGTGTGTGTGTGTGTGTGTGTGTGTGTGTGTGTGGTGTATGTGTGATGCGGTGATTTACATGTATTTACATCATAGACCCCATATTTGTTTTGTTGTAGATCTTCCTGAGAAATAATTAAAAGAAAATTGTATAAAAATGAAAACAAAAAGTTAATTCACAAATTTTTCAATCGTTTTATGTTTATATTTTAATATTTTATTTCAAATCCCACCACAAACCGATTAATTGGTTGAATTTTTTTGGTTTCGACTTCCACTGCACAAATATGACGTAGACTGGAATGCCCGTGGCTATGATCAAACAGCCCATACCTGCACGTGTTGTGGTGATGTTTATCGCGGTTTAACTCTCGCTAACTGAAACATCAATTGAAATCTAGAAAAAGATTGACTGGTTAATAACATCCATGATGAAAGAGATGAAAGTTATTTTATTACTGTATGTAAATTTATTTAGAAGTAAGTGGTGTGGTGTTATATTTGCGATTTCAGAATTAAATTAAATTTGTCGATTTGTCTTCTATTTTTGAATATTTTTATGTTACTTTTCCTTTATAGTTTGTTCTACGTTTCTTATAGAAATTCTAATTTGATTTCGATGGTTTAATTAATTTTTTATTCTAAACTTATTTTGGACTGTATGTCTGTCGGTCTGCCTGTCTGTCTGTCTGTCTATCTGTCTGTCTGTCTGTTTATCTGTCTGTTACCTAGTCTTTTAATAATAAAATCATAATTTGCGAATTTGAATTGACCTGTTTCAACGGGCGATGTAAACATAGGTACCAAGATGATGAACGCCGATGCGAGTACGTACAATATCGGCCATACAATCCACACCTTGATGATTTTACAAAAATTATTTTTAATATTGTAAAATTTCTTTCAAAATCATTTTTAAAACATTTATTTATTTAGTCAATTAATCGTTCATTCGTTAGTTCATTCGTTCATAAATTAGTTCGTTCGTTCGTTCATTCATTCATTCATTCACCCACTCACTCAATCATTTAACCATTCATTCAATCATTCATTAATTCATCCAACCATTCGACTGGCCAACCTTGATCGGTCGATTCATATCCGGTTTGGTGTACCTGAAGTAGAGCAGGGAGACGATTGAGATGGCGATAGCGAGCCAGTTGACGAAAGAGACATAGTTGATGAGTTTGTACATGTCCGTCGAGACCAGGTAGATACATGAAAATAACCCCTGCGATTGTTGTTTGCGTTTTGTCTGTTGTTGTTGGGTTGTTTGTTGTTGTTGGGTAGTTTGTTTATTGTTGTTGATGTTGTTGTGTCATTGTCGTATTATTATTGTCTGCTTTTCATTGTCATTTGTGTTGTTTGTGCTGTTGAATCTGCCGCTGTGTTAATTAGTAGTTAAACACTTGACTAACTAATCAATCAATCAGTTAATTAGTTAGTTAATTAATGGATTAGTTAGATTTAGTAACCATAAATATGACAGCGGGTGCCGGGGTGAGCCTTCTGACTTGCACGTAGCTGAGGACCTGGGGCATGTGGCCCTCCCGAGAGCCAACATAGAATAACCTTTGTCCAAGTATTTAGTTATTTTTTTAATTCAATTTTTATTTGATATTTTATAAATTCAATTCTCGTTCATTTGATTTTTATTATCTAACGCTTGCTTATTCGGAAAATTTATTTAAAAAATCGAAAGCTTTGCATTTAAGCAGGAGTAGCGAATACCTAAAAAAAACAGCATACAATATTTATATCTATAATTTCAATTCAATGAAACAAAATTAATTAATTTTTAATAAATAATAATAATTCAATAATAATAATAAATGATAATAATAAATGATAATAATAATAACAATAATAACGAATAAAAAGGGCTGACCTCGAGGTAGTAAATAAGATGCCATTAACCCCGCCAAAGGTTGACAGGGCTACGAAGACCGGCATGACCCAAGCCATGACTCCATACATGCGCTGAGCAAAGGTCTGCGTAAAAGTTAGAAACCTTCATTTCAATAAACACCATTTTTTATCTCTTCCCTATTGTCAAAAACATTTTAAAATTAAAATTAATTTCAAAATGACTAAAAAGTACGAGTCGAGCAGCACCACTGACCACTGCCACGGCTTCTGAAGCGATCATCTCCTGGGGCGAGATGACCGAGAAGTAGGCGACATTTGCAAAGAAATATACGACAGTGACCAAGATAGTTGATATCCATGACGCCAGTGGTAGATTCCTTTAAATAGAAAAACATTAAAAACATAAACTATTTCGTTAATTGGCTACTGGGCTACGCTCACAGGTACTTATGTCACTCATGTATAATCTGCGAGTCTGCTCCACCGACAAAAGTTAAATTTCTCAAGATGTCATTGCCAAAGTGAATTACGAAACGAAAATATTGACGAGTGAATAATTGTTTCTAATTATTATAAAAAATGAAAAAAAAATTTATTCTATGATAAATTGTACTCCTACTTATAAGGATCTTTGAGCTCTTCAATGACGTAATTCAAATAATTCCTGTGATGACGTCATGCAAACACGGATTTAATTTCATTTGCAGTTTCGATGAATGTTGACGTGAACAAAAATGTTTACGATGATAACAACAACAACAACAACAACGAACGACTGTGATCATGACAATTATGACGATGATGACGGGGGTCAGAGTAATGGCAAAATGATAACGTCGTTGATCTATATTTATCCAATCATACACTCATTCATTCATTCAGTCAGTCATTCATTCATTACATTCAGAGCCACACACAGACCATCCATTATAAGCAAAGAGTCCTTGGTAGAATGCTATCGCCAGCGATCCAACTCCTATCTTTGAGTTTTCAAAAGGATCTTGGAAGTGTTCTACGTGTCCTATTTATAATAATATTGATTTTTATTTTTTTTTATTTATAATTAAAATTATAATTTATAATAATTATTGATACATATATCATTGATATCATGCAGGATATTATGGAAATAAATAAGATGATATACAATGTGTACATAATGTCCGGGCGGCAATATTGCGTAGAGATCTACTGCTATCACATACAATGTGTATTCACATACGCTTTGTGTGCTTGTTTGCGTGTGTGTTTGTGTGTTTGTTGATACCTCTGAAAATTAACTCAGTAAAAATTAGTAATAGAAATGTTTTACAACGCAATGCGGTAAACACTTTACAGTATTTAAACTTCTTTATACTTTACAACACTTAATAGCAAAATTTGTTGCTTTGTTACATTTCAACTCGACCACCAATCACCATCATACAACGCACGCACGCACGCACACACAATCACACTCACATACACACACACGCACACGTAGCATAAACATTTTATCTGTAGTACCTAAAAGTTCGATGAATGTTTAAAAATAAAATTTCGGGTGAATGATTTAGGTATAAATAGAATGTAACTAAAAATAGAAAAAATTATTATTAGAGAAAATAATTAATAATAAATCAAAGCTAGGAAATGTAAATAAACAAGGAATATATTGGAAGACGTTTCGAGAAGTTGGGGAGGGGGTGGCTTTAGGCGGAAGAAGATGCTAAATAAGAATGAATGACGGGACGAAATAAAAACAAAAAATAAAAGAATGATGATTGGGAAAGAAGGAATGAAAGATGAATAGAAGAAATGGTGAATAAGAAATGAAAAAAATGAGAATTTTTTTGAATGGAAAACCAATTAATAATTATTTGGAACAACTAAGGAATTGAGATCCCGCCTTTAAATGAAAATATATTTAAAATGAATTAATGAAAATAAAATAAGAATAAATAAAAAAAATATTAACAATGAATAAAACAAAAATTAAACAAGAACTGATAAAAAAAAGTTAAATGATAAAAACATGAAAAAAAAACAAAAATCGAAAAGTTAATAAAAAAAACTAACGTTCACTCAACATCTTTTAATCGTGTGAATATGGCATGTGTGTGTGTGTGTGTGTGTGTGTGTGTGTGTGTGTGGGTGTGTGTAAATAATTGTTTGTTTGTGTATGTGTGTCTAATTGTTTGTTTGTTTGTATGTTCATTCATCAACCAGCCAACCAACCAACCAACCAACCAACCAACCGAGAAACATTTGTACGAATCCAGTGATAATGATTAGGAAGAGAGCCAGGAGTTTTGCGTACGTGAAAACATCCTGAACTCTCATGGACCACTTCACGTCCAGTGCATTCACAACTGACAGGATTGCTGTTGTATAATGCAGTGTGTGTGTGTGTTTGTACGTGTTTGTGGTTTGTGCGTGTGTGTATGTGTGTGTGTGTGAATGTGTAGGCATACATGAGTAATAAATGAATGCATATAAAACTTTACATAAAGCTTATAAAAAGCCAATATAGCATATATAAAGCATATATATAAAGTATTAGATAACCCCATATTTATTATTAAGCCTATTTATCGTACATAAATAGCACATACAACCGCAATTTCTGTACGTGTGTGTTGACAGCCACTTGGAATTTGTAAATCTTGCCTTTGCTCATATCAAAAACTGTTGCCTGTTTGTCGAAAGTAAGCTAGAAATGACGAGATGAACATTTTGAGAGGTTCAGTATTTTAAATCGGAGAAGGCTCAACTTGTCTACAATATCATGACCGACAAAAATTTCATGTGCAAACTTTTTAATTCACGACAAATATTTATTCCTATCACTCTCTGCAGAACGAACAGCGTCATCTTCTTCCTCATCATCGCCATCATTTTTCACATGGCTACACGATGGTATTGATTTTCTGAACAGGTAGGCAAAAAAAGAGGATGTCGGTAGGTAGGTAGATAGGTAGGTGGGTTTGTATGGAAAGACGATCATGCGTGTGTTTGTGTGTGGGTGTATATGTGTGTGTACGTATGTATGTGTGTATTTATATATGTATGTGTGTGTACGTATGTATGTGTGTATTTATGTATGTATGTGTGTGTGTGTGTATGTGTGCCATCGTCATCTCCATCCCCATCACCATCATAGTTGTCACCATCCTTCATCATCACATCAACACTATCGCAGTCATCATTATTATGACGTCATTACCGTCATAATTTTCATGTCATTGTCGCCATTTGATGCTTTGCACGTCACTTGCATTTGTTAACTTCGATTTGTTGGCAAAATACTTATTTAAATGAAAATTAATGCAAATGAAATTGAACACCAATCTACGTATCATAAAAACAGGCCCGGAACTAGGGGGGGGGGCAAAGGGGGCAAGCGCCCCGGGCGGCAAATTTTAGACATTTTTTAAAAATTTGAAAAATTTATTCGCATTTGTTATAATATGGATGATGGATCAAAGTAAATTTGATTTTTTTATATTACTCATTTTTAATTTTTTTTTAAATTTTTTTGGTTTGTTTTTTTTTCTATGTAAAGATTAAAATATAAACGCAAATATTATGAGCAGAATCTTTATCTTATTTCTTATTTGTAATCTTTCCCTTATTTGATTTAAAAGCACGCCGCGAAAAATATCGTATAGTATAGTAGGTTAGTTTAGTCGTTTTCATGTTAGAAAATAAAAATGGATGGCAGAAAAAAATTTAGTGGAGCTGAATACAAAAGAATTGCTAAAGAAAAACGAAAAAAAGAAAGCGATGTGCTGTCACTAACGCCAAAATTAGAAACGTTATTCAACAAATCTAATGTTAATGTTAGTATCATAGTGAATAGTGATAAAGAGGGCTCAAAAGAAAAATCAGGTAAATATTTTTATTATTTCAAATTTTATTAATTGAATAATGGAACATTATGCACAATGTGTATTAATTATGCATCCTTTTGAATAAAATAATTTTTTTAAATATTTCGTATTTAGATGACATGGAAGCTAAAGAAGAGATCAAGGAGAAAGTATTTTGGTTCAACTTTAATTCAACAAATGAAACTGTAGAAGAATTATTACCTCAACAAGACCCCACAACTAGTCTTCAAAAGACATCTAAGTTTTCAAGCTCATTTCGATTCGTTCGGTTATTCGATATCCGTGTTTTTGGATTTTTTACTAATATTTTGTGATTGTAGTAGTAGAAGCAGCAGCAGTAGTAGTAGCAGCAGTAGTAGGTAGTAGTTGTTTGGAAAGCTTTTTGAAGATAGCGTGCATATTAAACATTCGATTCTGTTTGATAACGATTGTATGCAAATTAGAAAATTGTTCAACGCACACACGTCTACACGTAAATGTATATATGTACAAATACATAAACACATGCACTGCACATACACAAACATACATACACATTTAAGTAAATGTGCCTCATATACAATACATAGGTAAACATAATGTAAATGTTATGGACCAAAAATAATAAATACATTTTTATAAGCAGCAATGTAGGTAGATGTGTTCTCCATCCATCCTTCTTTCATTCCAGTCATTTCTTTTTCAATTATTTATTCAATTGCTCTTTCTTTCTTTTTTCGTTCACAATTTCATTACCTCATTCAGTCGTTCGTTTGGTCGTTTATTTATGCGTTCGTTCGTTCATTCATTCATTCACTCGTTCCGAGATGTCAGTTGCACGCGTCGTGCAATTTCAACTCATCAACTCACGTATTGAATATCTCGAAGCTCTCCATTGCGTCCTCCCGTCGCTTATTACTTTTAATATTTGTTTTTTTTATTGCCCTCATAAATATTCAGCTGCCAGTACCACATGAGATTCAAGATTTTCAACGCAAATGTCACGATAGTAACAGCAGATATGGTGAGCTATATTGCTTTAAACAGTTGTAGGACAATAAAAATGACAAAACATCGAGCATTAGCAAGCAGTGTTATAAATCATTGAAACCAAATTTCAATAAACTCTTCAAAAACAATTCCTCACACACAAACTCCAAAATAATTTTTAAAACACCTAAAACGCACCCACCAATACAAATTGCCGCCAAAAGACGAACGGCTGTTTCCGGCTGCTCACACTCCGGAAAAAGTGGCTCGATGACGTAATTGGCAAACGTGAGGGCGACGACTGCAGTCGAACAGGGTCTGACGATCATACATTCCACCCAGAGTCTCAAGAAAGCAGGTAGAGATCCAAATGCCTCCCCTATGTATGCGTAGTCCGCTCCTGACTTTACAATGCAAGTGCCTAAAATAAAAACAACGTAGATGGATGGAGTTTTCGTGGAATGAAGGTGTGCTAGGAAGTTTATATTTAAGCAAAGTGACATCTTGTATTGTGAATACATTGTCACGAACTAAACAAAACAACATTCAAACAATATTTTTATTGCCGAGACGACTACAATACAACCAAATTAACAAATATTTCCGAAGTTAATTTGTGTTGTGTTCATTAACAACGAGCAACGAACCTAATTCAGTGTAGCAGTAAGCTCCAATCATAGAGAAGACCCCACAAGCCAGCCACACAATGAGGGAAAGCCCAACAGAGCCGACCTCCTGGAGAACTCCTTTGGGACTGACGAAGATGCCTGAGCCGATGATACTACCAACAATTACTGTTATGCCGTTGATTAGAGTGATCTTGCGCTCCAACTTCACCGCACCAGTGTTCACGTCGTCTGTCATTTCCAGTCAGTTGACGATTGGTAGTGGAATGATGTTTATACTTTATATATTATAGCGCAGTTTGTTTTGATTCTAAAATACAGAGATCTGTTTTATAATGTTTGATCCTAGCTTTTGCTCTTTTTTATTAATACTTTGTATATTTTATGTGCAGTAAGCTTTAGTTCAAATTGTTTGTGATTGTACGTTTCATTTAATTGTTACCTGATCGCTTAATCAAGCTCAATTTTGAATTTTCAAAATTGTTGATAGCTTTCGAAAGTTTTTAACAATATAGATGCAACTTGTAAATATTTATTTCCGCATAAACAAACCTAACAATGTAATCAGATGTCAGATGATTTACAACTTGAAGTCCAATGGTCACACAAAACGCGTTAAATTAAATTAACCTAAAAACTTAATGACTACTGTACCAACCCAGCTGGCAAATTTTAACAATGAATTATTAAGTAACTTTCAAATTAATAGTCCTAGAAATATTCTCCTAATATAAAATAATTGAAGAAAAGACACAAACACAAATACGAATGTTTCACTAATAAACTTTAACGCGGCATTTTATAGCAAACAACCAAACCTTTAAATTCATTCATGCACCTAGCATTTATATTTTACTCTGTAAAAACAGATGATATATATGTGCGCAATTAACACGTGTTTGTTTGTTCATAGATGGATAGGACACCGGTTTCTTTATAATCCAAAGAATACGTTATAAAGGTGATCTCCAACTCAAACTTCTCTTTTGTAGGTATATTCAGTTTATTTCCATTTACAAATTTCAAACATTATTTTTAGATAACTGGTTTCTCAATAAGATCTACATTACAATCATATGTATATATCTCTAGTATAGTATTGTATTGTTTAGTGTAGTATAATGTAGTATGGTATTGTATTATATTGTATGGTATTGTATTGTATGGTATTGTATTGTATGTTGTTAGAAGTAAACATATGTACACGTGTGTGCGTATTTCATGATGCGTATTGTGTTGTGTTTTCATCATATGCATCTATAAATAGTACAAGTTGCTGCTGCTGAGATGACGGGAGGAGGTTGAAGGTTAATCATCTTTTAAGAGATTTGTGAAAATTAGTAAAAAAACCCTTTTAAAGATGAACCTTAGGTGCGTATTATCTATACAGACCATGTGAAAAAAAACAACCATGAAATTTTATTTTATAAATCATTCATACATCCCTTAACAAGTGCCCGTCTAGGAAAGGTGAACTTAACGTAATGGAAACTGCGAGTGCGAATTCCGATTCAAAATCCGAACAAGAAATAGAAAACGTGTTGACTGAAAGCATTCCGAACGGTCAATAAATTTTTAATTTATTCGTTTTAATGAACGAGTCAATTAAAATCTATTTTTATTTTATACTTCTCCAGATTTGTATTTATTGTTGAATTCTAAGTAGTCCTTCCATGACATGACACATGACGTGAATGACAGTTGACAACATGAACGATCGTGACATGACGTTAATTATAAATTAAACCATTTTGGTTTGATTTTTTCATTTCTTTTTGTGCGTATTTCATCATGTTTTTTCGCTTTAAGTTAATTAGCAAGCTTGTTTGATGATCAAACTTTGGTCTTATCAAAAATTTACCACGAAAACAGTGAAAGTTCAAATTTTAAAATAATAATAATTTTATATATTAAATTAAATTCATATAAATTATACAACAGCCTGTCCTGGGACACAAAGCGATTTGGCCGGCAAGGCATCGTCATGTCAGGGATGTCCCAATCAAAAGTTGTGCCAGTCAGGCCAAGCGAGCACTGATGATCCGGGTTTATTTCATTTTGAAACTCCATTTTGATCAGTATCAAATTGTTACTTTCAAAATTTAAATATGATAATACTTTAGTAAATAAGTCCTAGTAGCTAGTGTAATTAAAAAATCTCCTTTTTTTTAATTTAATTACTCAAATTTATTTATTGTTAATGTTTCACTAACATCAACGCTAAATATTTTCAAAAATGCTATTCAGCCGTAGCTGAAGTTGCAGAGCGCATATCATGCATTAGGCATAAAATTGTCATACTCTCCGGGAAAGGTGGAGTTGGAAAAAGCACGTTCACAGCCCAACTGGCACATGTGCTTGCACAGAATGAAAACAAGCAGGTAATCAGTTATGGTTGTTATTGCATGAAATAATAATTAAATGAATAAATAGTAAATAAATGATTAAATAAATAAATTAATAAATGAATAAATAGTATTTTCAAATTAATTGAAATGAATTCATAAGATTGGTATCATGGATGTAGACATCTGTGGTCCATCCATTCCTGTCATGATGGGCTTAGATGGACATCAGGTAGTAGTAACATTAGTATTATTATTATTTATATTTTTATTATTATCAATCAAATAATTGGTTGATTGATTGGTTGATTGATTGATTGATTGATTGATTGATTGACAGGTACATCAAAGTGCCTCTGGGTGGTCACCTGTGGTAAGCAAAAATATTTTTTGATGCTATTTGACTTGATATGATAATTATATGGCATATTCTTCTTCTTACTTATAATAAGGGCACTGAATATTATTTAAAATTAATGAATGAAAATCTTTTATGTGAAATAATAACTTGCTGAATAATAATAATATAAATAAATATAATAATTATTGTTATAATTAGTTATCAGAAAACAATGTATCAGTCATGTCAATTGGTTTCATGTTGGATGGTCCTGATGCTGCTGTTATATGGAGGGGTCCGAAGAAAACTGGTGATGATGACGATTGAGATGATGAAGAAGAAGATGATGATGATAAGAATGAAGATGATGGTGATGATGAGGATGATAATGATGAAGATGATGATGAGAATGAAGATGACGGTGATGATAATGATGAAGATGATGATGAGAATGAAGATGATGATGAGGATGGTAATGATGAGGATGAAGATGATGATTGTGATGATGATGATTGAGATGAAGATGACGATGATTGAATGATTATGTTGATGTTATATTGGTTATATGGTGGTGAATTAGTGGTAAAAGAAAAATTAATAGTGATGAAAATGATGCAGATGGTAAATATATATATATATATATATATATATATATATATATATACATATATGTGTATATGTATATATACATATATGACTATTTTTATTACTTTTATTTGCTAAAAAATATTAATCTGACATCTTTTGCCATAGGTATGATTAAAAAATTTCTCTGCGAAGTTGACTGGGGTGACTTGGACTACCTCCTTATAGACACGCCGCCTGGAACGTCGGACGAACATCTTGCCATTGTGCAATACTTCAAAGAGGCCCATATAGATGGCGCGGTTGTCATTACCACACCCCAGGTTTGCTGTTAAAGTATTTTATTTTATCTAAGTTTATTTATGAAACGCATAAAAAACGAAACATTTATTTATTTATTCATCCAAGTCTTTTTTAAAGAGTTCTATATCTTAATTACTTGAATTTGTAATGTATTTTTCTGATTTGATTTGTTTAGTCAATTAATTAATTAATTAATTAATCTGTTAATGAATCTATTTAAAATGTTTAGGAAATTTCCTTGGTTGATGTTAGAAAAGAAATAAACTTCTGCAAGAAGATTGGGATAAATATCTTGGGAGTTGTTGAGAATATGTCGTCGTTTGTTTGTCCAAAATGCAGAGTAAGCTATTCGTGAATGAATATTCAAAAATTCACCTTTGTGAATTTAATACTGCTTACAAAGTTGATTATCTCTATCTTCTAGTAAATCTGAATGAAGTGTAGTCTAAGTAAATTTGTTCAAGGTACAAAACTCAGCTCATTTATCTCAAACAGAAATCTAGTGAAATTTTCCATGCCTCAACGGGAGGCGCATCTGTGATGTGTAAAGAAATGAATGTTCCATTTTTAGGTTCACTACCCTTTGACCCTAAATTAGGTTAGCTGGATGTACTCGTTTTTTCTACATTTTTTTTACCGAGTTTCAATCATTTGATGTTTCATTAAGTTCAGTTATTGACTTTTCAAATGGTATGCTTTATCTATAATTTGATTAGTTTTATGCCCGTTAAGAAGCAGTTTATTGAGCACATGTTACATTAAGATTTGTGTGTGTGTATATGAATGAATGAATGATTGAATGGATGAATTAATGAATGAATGATGAATGATCGCCATACAGCTCAGTGCAGTGATGAAGGTCAGGTTTTCATCTCATCGCATCCTGAAAGTCCTGCTGTTGCATCTCTTCAACAGATTGTTCTAAGTTAATCTCATTCTCTTTTTTTCACAATTTTTATTTTATTTATTTAAATAATTTTCCAGTTTATTTACTTTTCACCTCATTTTTAATGAAATTTATTGTGCTACTCGATAAAATTGTTCTTTTTTTTTATCCCGGTCAGAAATTCAAGATTTGTGTGAGAAGAAAGATATAACCGTCGTTGAACAATAGCCTTCAATCATATATTTGTGTTTTTTGTATATATCTTATTTGTTTTTTTTTATGAATTTAAAAATTGTATTTAATAAAAAATTAATTGACGGTCTTTTATTCGAATAATTCATTTTAATCGTCAAACGTTTTAACCTTGCTAATTATTTGAAAATTGGTCCTAACTTTCCTCTTGCATGTCTTATGAATTCAATTCAAAACGTGTAAATGTGTGTGTTTAGATATGCCTACTCTTGTACACCTAGGTTTATGCAACAATACAACAAATTTATAGGAATAAGAAAGATGAAACAGATATAAAAAGTATAAACATTTGTATGTAAATTATTATAAGTATATGAGATATATCTATGATATGCATAGATATCATTGATATTTATATATATATATGAAGTTATTCTATGTATATTAGATATACAGAACAAAGTATAATTATTTTTTGAAAGTATATAAAAAGTATAAACATTTGTATGTAAATTATTATAAGTATATGAGATATATTTATGATATGCTTAGATATCATTGATATTTATATATATATATTAAGTTATTCTATGTATATTAGATATACAGAACAAAGTATAATTATTTTTTGTAAGTATTATTAATCCATGAAGGTATTATCATGTAACAAATATGGATATCATAAAACGTATATGAGATATATATCTATGATATATATAGATATCTTTGATATATATATGAATATATATGAGATTTTTCTATGTATGCTAGATTTGATATACAGAATAAAGTATAATTGCATATAAATGTATTACGTACATATAGTGAACGCACCAATACCTGTATGTATACACATGTATAATCTTCTATTGTATTGTTTACCTTAGCATTGTGAATGCTTCATTTAATTTAATTTAATTTTCTAGTTAAATTTTCCGTTGCATTCTATCTGGGCATTGGTTATTGTATGTGATTTTATGCGTGTGCGTGTTTGTGTGTTTGCTGCTGATTAACGTTTAATTAATTATATTTTAGTATTCAATAGTTTATGCTTATATAATAGTCACCAGTCAAAGTCAGCTATTCCATTATTAAAGATTAATAAAAGATTGAATCTCTTTTTTTTTGATTTTTCACACTAATTTTTATTCAAAATTTTAGTATTTTGGTTTAGATTGGTTAAGTAAAGTAAAAATACAGATTTAAACTATCAATATGAAATACTAAGAATAACATTTGATAATTATATAATACTTCAAATAAAAGTAAAGTATAGAAATTTTTTTTCATTTTGTATAAAAGAGACATTACATTTTTGTGCTTTATTTTGAATTTAACCTAAAATACTAAATATAAATGTGATGATTTGTATTTATATATTCAATATTATTAGTAATATAAATTAAGTTTTATTACTTATTTTATTAGTAACAAATCATCGAAATGCCCGTAACTCGAGGTATGTTGAGGCCTGGTGGAGATGGTTCAATGAAGAGCTTTGTAATAATACTCACTGTGGTTGGTCTGATGTTTCTGATGTACTACAAGTACAAACTAACTTCATATACGTCAACTCCTGAGATAGCTGCTGCCAAGGAAAGTGTTTATGGGGAAAATAAAATGGCCAAAGAAGTTGCCAAAGAAATTGCCAGCTTGAAAGAGCAGATGAATCGATGGAAAGACGAGTACCATGTTTGTGATATAAATAGTTCTATATATTTTTTAAAACTATTTTAATTTTTAGTTTGAATATGCTAAAATAATTTTTCCAGTTGGACAGTAATTAACTATACATGTATGTAGGTAGATCTAAACCAATTTTTCAATATCGGAATTTTAAATTTTTTTGTGCATTTTTGATCAAATATTTTTTGTATTGCCAAAATCACACTCATTCAATTTTTTTAAATCTGCTTCAGTTTGATTAATAAATAAATTTTGGTATAGTATTTTTCAATATTTTTGTTCAACTTTTTATAATATTGATGAATATTTCAAATGAAATATAATAAAGCTAAAATTTTGCTGCTCAGACATGTAAAACTGATAAGGAGGTACTGGAGATCAGACAGAAAAAGGTTGTCATTAAGAAGGACATGGAAAATGAACTGGATAACATGAGGAAAAAGTTATATGACACCAACGATGAGTTAAAAATTCAGAAGGAAAAAGTTGAAAACTTAAGCAAGAGATTGGTGGGCCTTTCAATTATCTCCTTCCATTTTCAACATCTATTCCTTATTTTGAATTCAAAATATTATAAAAAATTTTAATTTCAATTTAGAAAGATGTGCCATGTTTTTTTAAATTTATTGATTTTACTAATTAAATTTTCAGGAAGAATGCACTGATATAGCAAAACTTTTTAAAGGTAATATAATAAAAATGCTGTATGAATGTTATTTTCAACATCTACTTACAATAACTTGTAGTGATATTGCTAACGTTGTGTGGCTACTACATTTTTTTTCACAGGAAATGGTGATCAACGGGAGATTTGTAAATTAAAAGTGATTGAATTGAATAGTTATTGCAGTGCTGAAATGGGTGCTTTTGTTAAGAAGACAATGCCTTATAATGAGTATTTTATTTTCTCTCTAGATGTCATTTTTCAGAAAGTCTTAATATGTTATTTTTGTTTGCAAAACATTAACTTGGACCTTTCATACAAACATTTTTCATACACAACCATCTTTCTGAATTTTTTATAAATGCACACAAAATTTTATCTATCTCTGATCCTAAAAAACTGAACTGCATTTACTTGCTATTTTTCTTGAGAAAAAAAACTGTTATTATTGAAGATAATTTTTAATTTAATCCTCTATAAAGACCACTTTAAATTATTTTCTTCACCAGTATCAAACCACCGTCGATGACAAAAGATGAAAACTCGTCAGTAAGTAACAAACAGTCGGGTGTAGGAACTGAAGCTTTCATAGAATCAGACGGTAAAAATCAACTGAAAGGAAAGCTCGGAGATAAAAGTATTCTCATAAGTGGTGCCTCTGATAAAAAATTCAATCAACAACGTACGATAATAAACGATGGAAAATATTTGCCTAAAATCTTGCACGATTCAAATGTTGCTGATGTTAACAAGAATGCAAAACAGGTCGATAATGTTAACGCAGGCGGTAAGGAAGATTTGAATGACGCTGATGGTAACAAAATGGTCATCAAGATGCCATTTTTTAATGATGTGGATAATTCTGATGGAAAGATTAAAAGTCCAGTCAGAAATGTTAGCAGTAAGATGGTCAGTACTCTGAAGAGGAAAGATAACGATAGCAGTCTCAGAAACGATAGTAATAATAATGATAATAATGACGACGATGATGGTGATGCTGTTAAAAATGATAACAAGAATGACGGGAGTGAACTTAACAAAAATAGAAGTGGTAAAGAGATGAAGAATAATGACGATAGCAATTTTAATAACACTGGCAATGATAACGAGAATGTCGAGTATGGCAAAGATGATGAGAACGCAGATGATAACACAACAAATGAAACTAATGTTGCCGATGACAAAAGACTAATGATAAACGATAAATACCCTATTGAAAAAGTACTCAAAACGGCGAAAAATAAAGCTGAAGAGGAACTTGTTAACCGGAATGATTTTTTCCCAAAAAAATTTTACAAACGAAATGGCAGTCAAACAGCAGATCAACAGCAGCAGCAACAACAAGGGCAGTCAACAAAACAACCTCAACAAAAACTTAAACAGTCGCAGACGCAACAACAATCATTACAGCAACAATTTCTACTGCAGCAACAAAAGCAAGGTGATATACAACCTCAACAACTACAACGTCACGATTCTTCACACCTTGCAGAGAAACAACAACAAAAATCTTCACAACCACCACTACCACCATCGAAACCATCCAACTTTAGCATCCAACACGAACAGCTGGAACAACAATCAAAAAAATTACAAAATGACTCACGCAATGAACTCACCCCGTCTGCAAGCATGCCTACTAAATCAAATAACTTGATAGAATCAAAAGAAAAGTCACTGGAATCTAGGAGAAAAGAACATGCTAGCATTCTTGACGGACAGCAAAACGACAATCGGAAAACTCCAGATAGTAAAACATCAAAGCTAGATAAGCTAGAAGATAAATTAGAGGACGTTGCCGACGATGATGAGGACGTTCCTAAAAAGGAAAACAGCATCAGAGCTGGTAACCAAAATCTTAATGTTATAATAAGAAATAACTACACAAACAATGACATCCTTTTCCAGAAAAGAAACCGATTTTGATTTAGACATTTCTACACCTTTTTCCGCATTCTTGCTCCAACATTCCATAAAAACGAAATAAAAGATAGTATATAGGGTTTAGTTTTTAAGTATACCTATTGCTACTGCATTAGTTATTGAAACAGTTTTCAATGGGTTTTTTTTTATCATTCGTCGTTAAGTATGCCATTTGTTACGTTCACAAATTGATGTGTTCTATGTTCTGTTCATGTTTTGTGTTCCTATTTTGTTTTTGTTCTGTGACTTGTACGATGTAATGATAATAAATTTTAATTAAATGAAATACAGCCATTGATATTTTAAGTAAGTATTTTAATGCCTAACTTGTTATTTCTTTTGATTTTTTAAAACGCTCCCTTTCATTTAAATAAGAAATGTTACTATTTACATATTGATAATTAAGTGAGTCGGTTTGACTGAGCTCATACATAGTTCAAAATAAATGTTTATCTATCAGCAAGTTGTAGAGTACTTGCAAAGTTTAACTTATAAACACTTTAGACTAACATTGCCCTGAGAGCAAAGTTGTTGTTTTCTTACATATTGCAACAATTTCTTACATACCGTTACACTGTTTGATTAAGCTGTGATATGCTGAGTTGTATCTCATCAATTTGTCACCCACAAATTCATTATTTATACACTACTTGCTTGTAACTTGATGTATTCGTTATTTCGTTGAATTTCAGTTGAATCAAGACAAGAATGTTGCTTTCTTGAATTATAAATATTTGTAGGTTGAACATTTTTACCGTTTAATAAAATTAAAATAAAAGTATGCGTGTTTGAATGTTGTTCAAATTATTAAAAAAAATTTCTTAGATAGACAAACATTCTATACCCAAACGATATAAAAAAAGATAATATGTAAATATAGTTGGATGGATAGATAGACAATGATCAAAACGTAAATAATGATTGAAAACGCCAACAATAATTTAGATACACGGGTTTGATATATTAACAAATAATTTCAGAATTTATAATAATAATTTAAAATTTCAGTTGACCAGGGTCGCCCAAGACTTCTCTGGTGCGGAATTTAACGAAGAAGGCGTCATCAGTGGAATTGAAATCTTGCCTGAATATCTGAGCATGCTGCCAGGCATTTTCACCATCACCTCCCATAAGTTTGACATCCAATCTAAGAACAGCTGAGTTCTTGAAAACATTCAAATCGTATTTGATGCCAGGTTTCAGGTTGAGCTGGATGTTTTTTTCATTTGAAATTGTCCATTCAACAGTTGCATTGTTGTATGTGGTTGATGTTACATACACAAGTACATTCTCTCTGACAATTCTTGAAACTAAATTCAAATCAATTTTCCACGTAAGAGAACCAACCTGACTTCCAGGTGTTCTAGACAGGTAAACCTTTTTCCAATCATGTTCCACTTTTCTGAAAATATTTTCAGAAGAATAAACCAAACTAGACCAGTTGCTTACTTCAAGATAAGAACCAGTGAACCGTTTGTACAAATCTTTAGCAGAGTTATAAACGATCTCAAATGTTTCGTGTTCTTTCTCTAGCGGCAGAAGAGTTATTGTGTGAGGTACAAAGGTTGGAGGACTTCCAATTTCACCTCTTGCAATTCTCCATTCTAATGAACCTGTTGTCCTGCCAGAATATTTTTCATCTTTTTTTTCTGATGGCTCATTCAACATGTCCACTAATTCCAATGCAGTTGCATTTAAAATTCGATTTTCAGCTTCTGGTGACAGCCTCAACAATTTGAACCTTTCTTGCCTCAGTGTAATTAATGCTTTGACTAACCAGCTTTCTTTGCATTCCTTTCTTCTTCTCATGAGAGCCTTGTGGTCAGAACTGTACTTCCATGTGACATCTTGAATGTTGTTCAATGAAAAGGCAAATATGTAAGTGATCTCTCTGCCCCAGCCCTTTTCGTAAAGAAGATTTTGATCACAAACATTTTCACAAGGGTCACAGTGCAGCCACCTTTGTTGGCTCTCTGAATAAACTTCAACCCAAACATGATCAAAGTTTGCGAGAATATATCTGCAAAATTATGTACAATTTGTTTAAAATATTTTCTAATAATAATAATTTCATTTTAATTATTTTATATTTTTGAAAAATAAACAAGCTTGATAGTTTACCTTGTCTCAAAACCAACCGATCTGCAAATCAATGCAAAGCAATTGGCCCATTCTCCACACCTGCCACGTCTTGTTTCCAACAATTTCAATGGATTGTTATATCTAGGGAATCTGATTTCAACTGAGCATTCAGAACATTTATAGAGTTCTGTTTTATAAGCTCCAAAAACTACTTCTTCCAATGTTGGTTCAACATAACCAATAAGTTTAGACTGACCGCAGCAATCACATTCAGGCGCATCTACCCAAGTAAAAAAAGAATATTTGAACCAATACAGCAGCTCTAACAGGAAAATATCTTTGTAATATCGGCCATCAAGTCCAGATTGCTCCATTCTTTTTTTAGTTCGATCTTCAACTGGGCCAGTCCACAAATGCTTGATTCTTAAAATTTCTTCATACAGAAACATTCTGTCAAAATTGTCAGATAAACGAACAAATAAATCTAATTCTGATTTCGAATAAGGGCGTGGAATAGTTTGTTTGAGGGCTCTTTTTCTTGATCTGGTGGCTTCCTCTTCACTGACGTTCGTTAGGGAATTTCGTAAAACGATCTGATCATAGTAATCTTTCAAGTCTAGCTTGACTTTCATGATTTTACCCATAGATATTTTTACTGGCATCTGATAAAAATTATCTTTTAAGGAGTACCCCATCTCGAGCAGGCAGTCCAGCCCTCCGGGTATTTTTCCCAAAACAGATTTGACGACTTCATCATTCACGTCGATTTTTCTAAATTTGTTCGGATCTGATAAAATTCCGTCAGCAAGTTTTAGTAAAGCATCAGCCGCCTTCATAAACTCTGCCTCGCTGACCGTGTAGTACATCCTCATGCTGTTGTTTTCAATCATTTTTTTAATTCTTGATGGTTTTATTTATTTATTATGACGAAAAACTATGTAACATAAATCCACTTTTAGTTGTTTTTAAAATTTAACCGAGAATCAAAACTAGATAAGAGAACAGCGCTCCACCCGAAACACAAAAACTCAATGCTTCCTACCACACGTAACCCGCGAAAACCATGAGCAAACTACGTAATCAATTTTGAAATTTTACACGTACGAAATTACAAGTAAACGGAATGAATCACAAATCGTCAAACAAAATTTTCTAAATGTAAACTTTCAACAAGATTTCAATATATAAACAATAATTATCAAATGGAATCGACTAGGTAGAGATGAAAAAACGGATCATTCAATATGGCATCATGTGTCTTAGCCTTTTGTAGATCATCCGATTTTCAGAAAAGCCATCCTGTGAAAAAAATTATCAAAATAAAGTTATTAAAATCAAATGCTGAGCGTAAACCCACAACGAAGGAATTTATTAAAAAGTAAAGAAAGACCAACCATCCAGAGAATGACTCGGAAGTCATTGCTACATGAAAGGAATTTATTTGGCTCAACTGCTATACATTTCTGAAAGAAGTAACGTACACTCATTCATCGTATATAAATTAATATATATATATATATCTTAAACTTCGTCATCATACAAATCATTATCGCAAATCCACAACTCCATTATCACATCATAACTAATATTTGGAAGTATAAAACAAAGAAACACGTATAATAGTACTGACCATGACAGAGGCGGAATGCAACGAACAGGTACCAAGGGACTCAATCATCAAATCTCCATGCTTAACGCTAGAAAAATAATTAACACCATCAGTTATTTCTATTTAAAATCGCAACCTGTAAAATTTATAAAAATATTTTTTTCATTTTTTTAAAAACCGGACTTTGACAGACGCAAAATCCATAACCAAAAAACTTTAAGTATTGAAGAGGCAAAAATTCACTTCTGATACGAATTGATGTCGTTATTTTTTGTCGGATCCTTACATGATAATCTCCAGATCTTAATTGTAGCATCTCCAGAGCACGAGGCAAATAGATTTCTGCAAACAAAAAATATAACCTAAAAAATATTATACAAAAAAAACGTAAAATAAAATTTTTTCGAAAAACTGCTAGAAAAAATATCCAAAGAATAATCAAAATAAAGTAGGATAAAAATAAAAATACCCTTGATAAAGAGTCGACAAATAAGTGATCTTGCTATCATGTGCAGTTGCCTTACTGACCACTAAAGATTTGGCCACTGCATCATATATGTGAATGCTGTTACCGTGCCCAGCTATTATAAACTATTTGGAAAAATATGGCTAGTAGATGGATGGATTAAAATGAATAAATAAACGGATGAATAGATAAATGGATAGATAGATGAATGATCGAGAAGCATGAATCGAAAGTTTGATTAAATTGATGTAAAAAGGTAAACATTGTAAAGTTCAATCATAGATTTATTAATTCTATTTCAGTATTTCGAATAAAACATTTACAATTAAAAAAAAATAATTATTTTCAATAAAATAATAAATAAATATCGAAATAAACATTCGTAACAACAGACTAACTTTTCCAACAGTAATAATAGACTGAACACTATATGGGTATATTCTCATATCACCAAGGTAACTGTTTTAATTTAATTTCAATTTCTTTATTACCCATCATAATTTTAACAATTTCTTCGAATAATATTATGTCAAAAATATATTATTGTTATAATTATAATTTATAATAAATTATATTATGAATAATATAGCGCCCCACCCGTCAACGTAATTGTATCTGTGAACAGGTGACCAATTGTTGTTGACTGACCACTGATATATAGAACCGTCCAAGCTACCAGTTAGGAAACAGTCATCTAAGAGAGAGAGAGAGAGAGAGAGAGAGAGAGAGAGAGAGAGAGAGAGAGAGAGAGAGAGAGAGAGAGAGAGAGAGAGAGAGAGAAGAGAGTGAGAGAGAGAGAGAGAGGAAGAGAGTGAGAGAGGAAGAAAGAAAAATGAGAGAGAGAGGAGAGAGTTCAATTGGCTAGTTTGTCGTTTGGTGATTGATTGGCTAGTTTGATTGAGTGATTGGCTGACTGCTTAACTACTAGTTGATTGATTGATTAAATAACTTTTTCAAGTATTCCAAAATAATTATCACCATTCATTCAATCATTTTGTTTATAAATCAAAAATAATTTAACCAAGACATCTCTTATACCATCAATTTTGTTGAGTGCAGTTATCGTTTCTCTATGTGAGGCCAATTTTAATTGGTTCTGAAGGTTGAATGATGGCGTGACGTCATTATCGTCGTCATCATCATTATCTCCTTCCTCATTATCATCACCATCTTTGATCTTTTTGGCTTTCTTGTCATTCTTCAACACCTCTATTACAACTATTTGATGTACGAGTATGAATTAAATTATTATTTTAGTTAAAAAAATCTTTTAATCAAAAATTTAAACCAAATTCTGACTAAATTTCATAGATACAAAAACAAGATAATAAAATATGTTGAAAAAAATGCTTTTCACCGAACTAAAAAACATTAAAAACATGTAAACGTCGACATAAATTAAAAAATTATGATGAGATTTTAAGTCTCGGATAAATAATATACGAAACAATTGACTAAAACATCAGAATTAAGACAAATTTTCACTGATTCTTTAATAATAAAGATAAATTTTCATTGATTTTTCAATTATTTTCCAAGAAAAGGCAGTCAAGCAACCAACCCACCTACATAATTGTCAACGGCAATCAAAATGAACTGATTCCTAAATGACAGCATAAAGGAAATATCTGCAAAATTTAAAAAAAAAACAAGGAAAACAAGAAGCATAAATATAATATAGCACAACTAAAAATAGAAAAATATTCCCAAGACTACCTTCATTCTCGACAGGTTTACACGAATCAATCATTCCTTTGTCGATGTGCCAGGCTAGTAATTTCTCGCCCCCGGAGAAAAAATAGTTTGAAAATATTGGAATGGATATCAGGACCTTTTGAATGGAAAGTATTGAATTTTGAAAAAATATTTAAAAAAAAATTAATTTGAAAAAATTATCATTTGAAATGGATCAATTAAAATTTAAATTAACGATCTTCAGCTAACTAAATAAAAGTGATTAAATTTTTATTTAATTTAAAAAAAGTTGATTTAAATAAGAATTATTAATTGAAATGAAACAGCTAGAATTTAAATTAATGCTTTTAGGCTAAGGAAAAGATTTCTTAAATAAAAATATGTTGTAAACATTCAAAAATAAACATATTCTCTTTATTTATATATATATATATATATATATATATATATATATATATATATATATATATATATATAATTAAATAATTATTTGATTAATTAAGTTTCAAAATGACAAAAAATTTGTAAGTATAAAAATGATTAACCCTAGCTAGCCTTTCCTCCCCAGAGTAAACCTTAAACTTGCTACCATCATCAACATCCCATAACTTAATTGGAAGAGTTGAAACAAAATACGAAATCAATAATTTTTAATTATTTATTATTTATATATTTATTGAAAATAGGTAATTATTTATATTTTTCAAAGTCAAATAAATTTTATTTCATTTTAAATGTCGCAAGTTTTTGAAAAGTTAAAAAAAATCTAATCAACTCATTGCATACAATGATTTGGTGATCGGATGATGAACTGATGAGTAAACACTTCGAAGTTATCATCCCACCATCCTCTTCATCACCATCATTGTTTCCATTTTCTGGGTTATATTTCTTAGACTTTGTACAAACTGCCTTTGCATGGAGGCAAGCTATGGGCCTCGTGTGGCCATTCAACTTTTGTACAATTTTTCGTTTCTGTAATCGTAGGATAAATATATATATATATATATATATATATATATATATATAAGTATAAACTATATATATATATATAATTTTATGAATTATAGATATATAATATAACAGCTGTTATGTGTGTTTTATATATATTCATGTATGTATATGTTCTTATATTATGTTCATTCATAACACAACAAAGAGAAAAACAAATTTTGTCACTAATAAAATAAACTAAGATAGAAAAAATTAATTAAATCATTGGAACCTCTGTATCAATAATAACTATAGACCCATCATCTCCACCAGAGCAGTACCTTTTCAAAATTAATTAATATATTTTAATATTTTAAATTTCAATTAAAAATTAGTTAAATATTATTGATTACCATTTCATACATTAAACTAATTAATTAATTAATCCTGAATAAATTTACTGATTGCAAATAAGAAAATAAAATGAAAAATATCTTTAATTCAACAGTTGAATAAAATGATAGAAAAATATATACCAAAATGAAAATCAATCAATTAAAATTTTAAATTAATTTTTCATAATTCAATCATAATATTACATTGATTAATTAATTAATTACTAACTATTAATTATTAATACTACAATAGTTATCAATCAGGACTTGAAAAACAAAATAACAAAATAAAGATTATAATGAAAATTTTAATTAACTTTTTGGCATAACCCTGACAGTGCCTGCAATTCAGTTGAAAACACGTTATTTACATGTAAATATGTTGTTGTAATTTATATAAAAGATTTTATAAAGTTAGGTTAGGGTTTTTTCTATTTTCAGATTAAAATTTACATTTCTATAAAAGTATTTTCACAATTTTAAATCATGGGCACTCACTCATTCATATTTACTCTAGCGTTGCAGGCACTGTTCTATGATTTTGCTAATTTTTTTGCTACTAATATAATATAATGTTAATATAAAATTATAAATATACCTCTTTTCATCAATTTTTTCTAAATGCCTTGCAAAATCTGTGTGTGGCTTGAAAACTGTGGCCTGATCAAAAACGTTCGACAGAACCATTTTTCAAATTTACGTTAAGAAATAAAAAAAAGTTAATTTTGGAAAATATAAAATGGTGGTCAAAATGGTGGTCATCGATATAAATACCCAAAAAATAAACTTTGAAATATGAACTGACCGAACTTTCACATGACGATAATAGAATAATTACCTTAATTATTTACCAAAGAAAAGAAAGTAAGAAACTGTTGAAGTCTATGCTTAAATTTTTTCAAGAGTTCATTAACTATACTTAATTACAGCTTTAACATTCACATTTGTAAATTAATCGATGAAATTAAATTATAATTTTATAATAATTTCAAAATTTAGTTTAAATTAGCACAATATTTGATTGGTTAACTTTGAGCCAGTAACAATTCATTCCAGACAGCAATGGGTGTAGCTACATGGAAAAGCTTGCTTGCATTGGTCAGATGATGTGTGCATGCATAACTTGGTGACTTTGTTTCATAAAATTTATCAATTTACGATCATTTTCTCTCAAAATTCGTTCTGCAACTGACCATTTTCTTAATTTATAATCCACATATTTTGATATTATCTTTTATACGCAATGTTGCTCAGCATTTAAAATATTTTATAACATATGTTAGACATTCGTGAAAATGTTTGAAAATTGGAAAAAAAAACAACATTAAAACTCATGTAAATAGGATAAAATGGATAAGTATTATTGAAATAAATTATGCAAGCAATATTTTAATGAAATACGTGCGTAAACACGCCCGAGACGGATTGCATAACGCATCCTTTTTTCATCATACGCATAT
>NW_008704544.1:1882041-1902270 GCF_000326865.2 Helobdella robusta
CGATGATGATGACGATGATGATGATTTAAATTAAAAAGGATGGTAATGATGACGATGATATCACTAAAATGTTATGTCTTGTGTAGTCGGAGCTGTCTTCGCTAATGTATTCGATGCCGGGGCAGATAACGACTTAAAAAAAGATTGAAAAGAAGAGATTTTTTTTTGTGTGAATTTGTGGCGATGTGTTGATGTGATGTGAATGTAATGGCTTGTTGATGTGATAATGTGTTAACGTTACGATCTGGTAATGTGTTGATGTGATTATGTGTTAACGTTACGGTGTGATAACATGTTGATGTGATTATGTGTTAATACTGAGACGTGATGTCATCGCTATGCAAGGGTGGTCTATCTGATGGTATATTTATTATGCGTTAATGTTTTGTAGTAGAGATTTTGTCGTTTGATGATTACAATACACAATACAAATCGAAATATCTCATTTGACCTCAAACCAAAGTTTACTGCGTTGTAATGTACTGTGGCGTGATGATGTTGTCTTAATGTGATGATGATGATGATGAGAAACTGTTAATGTTCTTAATGTGATGAGAAACTGTTAATGTCATGTGGTGATGACGTCTTTGATGTCATTGTGAAATGACTAAACTATGAAAACCGTATCGAGGACGTGATGACGCTGGGAAAATACAGAAGATAATAGTTTTAAAAATACACAACAAAGTTATTGCTACTGGTGATGTTAATTATGATGATGATGACGACAGCGATGAGGATGATGATGACTACAGCGATGACGATGATGATGATGATGATGATAATAATAATGATGATAATGATGATGATGATGTTGTTTGCGCAAACGTATAAGCGCTCAAATATTGCTCTCTCCATGTGCCTACACAAACATTCATACATCCGTTTTTTGAGATTTTATTCATTTATTTATTCACTCATTCATCCATTTATTTATTTTTTCATTCGTTTCTTCATTCATTCACTTGTTGATTCATTTTCTCGTTCACTCATTCAATTGAAAGCTTGCTTATTAGTTCGTCCATTCGTTTATTCATTCAATTCATCCTTATAAATATTGGTAGAACGGTCACATTAGTTTTGCTGCTTCAAAAACACAATTAATAATAATAATAAAATAATAATGATAAAAATAATAATAAAAATAATTATTATTTATTGTTTTTTTATATTAGCAGTTTAAGTTTCGTACATAAAGCATTTGCTGGGAATATCGTTGGATTTTATTAATCAGCTAATAACCTACATAAAACAAATATATTGATTAATTTCTCTTCTTAGATTCATTTTTTGTTTGTTCTTTCTTTTCGTTTTATTCACTCGTTCATCCATCCATTCGCTGATGTTTTCATTTCAAATTGGATTGCAATCATTCGTTCGTTCGTTCGTTCATTCGTTCGTTCGTTCATTCATCCACTCATCTATTTAATCTTAGTTTTCTGATTTCATTTATTTGTTTGTTCATTCATTTATTCATAAATTTGTTTATTTATTTATTCATTCAATCAATCAATCATTCATTCTTTCATTAATTCATTCCTTCATTCATCCTAATTTTTTTTTAATTTTAATTCTTCCATTCTTTTCGTTGATTATACATTAAATCGGTCATCAGTTCTATCTCTAATCAATCTAACATGTCCTTATAGAGAACGCACGCACACAAACACACACACAAATACAAGCAATCATACACACACATACATACACTGACTCACACACATATGTGTGTATATATACTCACTTACATATGATCACATAAACAAGCAACCAATCACACAACACACACACATACAAAGAACACACAGAACACACACATACAAAGACAAACACACACACACACACACACACACATCTCACAACATAATTTCAATTAAAAGTAAACAACAAAAAAGAAAGAAAAATAAATAAATAAATCAAACGTAGCACAGATCAATCATTCGCCATTTTTTTTATTCACGTGTCTCCGTTGAAGCTACTGTGTTTGCGTGTTTGTGTGTGTGTGTATTGACTGGGCAAGCGTGTGTATGTACGTGTGTGTGTGTGTATGTATGTGTATTGACAGTGCCTGCGTGTGTATGTGTATTGAATGTATGTGTACATATATATATGTGTGTTTGTGTGTGTGTTTGTGTGTGTGTATTGACTGTGCAAGCGTGTGTATGTACGTGTGTGTGTATGTGTATTGACTGTGCCTGCGTGTGTATGTGTATTGAATGTATGTGTACATATATATATGTGTGTGTTTGTTTAACGTGTGTGTGTGTGTGTGTGTGTGTGTGTGTGTGTGTGTGTGTGTGTGTGTGCGTGTGTACAAACAAATACACGTATGTGTATTTGTGTACAATTCAATGGTGATGGTTTGCTGAGTTGTGTACAGAACGTGATGCAGTATTGTATCGATGATACTATGTGTTTGCTCATGTATGTGTATGTGCGTGTGTGTACGTGTGTGGCTATGTAGATATTATATATGTGTGCACACTTTTCAATATAAACACAAACATGCTTCAATTGAAAATTGTGTACACAAAATACAACACATACACATAATACAAAGATGATATGCACATACAATTGCATCACACAGATACACAGTCACATATAACAATCCATACACATATAGACATACATACGCACACGCGCATTCAATGCAAGCACACTTTTGTACTTGCGTTGTATGGACAATTGATTGCCTATTTACGCTTCGATGGAGTCACTCACACTTCAAATACAAACATACAAACATATGTATGTATGTATGTACGTTTGTTTGTTTGTTTGTTTGTATGTATGTATGTATGTTTGTTTGTTTGTATGTATGTATATGTTGTCTAAGCGTAAATATTGCGTATAATTTGCTAAATTAAAATTTATATTCCTGTGGTGAGGCTGATGTTTCTATGCTCCACTGATTTAACATGTATATTCTCATCATATCTGCGTACAAACACACACACGCACATATACACATACACACACGTACATAAACACATACACACATACACACAGGCACATACATACATATGCACCTATATACACATACACACACGCACACACACGCATACGTAGACCAAAATTGGTTAAAAAGTGGACAAGAAAGCGAACTCACTTTTAAAAAATCTACTTATCAACCAAATTTGTATACATAAAATCGAATGTTTATACCATATACCAATGTTAAAACATATTTACATACACAAGTATATACCTACGTACCTTCATATATACAATATACATACATACATTCATACTTACTTTTAAACATATTGTACATACAAACATCTTTTTACATACACATATACATACATATACATTCACACACACATACATATATGCATACATACATACATATGTACAAATATACTTATACACACATAAATTCATACACATATACACATACATACACAATCACGTGATCGACATTCACTTCCGGCTGCTTGACTTCCGGAACCTTGTCAACGACCTGATGGCGTCATGGATTGTGTTAGTTGTGGTTGTTATTGATGGTAGTGATGATGGTAGTGATGGTAATGGTTGTGATTGTGCAATGATGATGATGATGATGATGTTGATAATGATGATGATGAAGAAGAAGAAGAAAAAGATGATGACGATGATGATGATGATAATGATGATGATGGTGACAGCAACAATCATCAGAATAAAACATTTTGCAAATTTTTTCAAAAAAATTTGAATAATTTTAAATTTGCTTAAAAAAAACTAGACAACTCTCAGACATATATTTCATCTTGAATGTCAGCAGAAAGAACTTTCTCATTCAAATTTTTTGGGAAACCAATAAATTATAAAATTATACAAATTCCTACCACAGTAAACTTTGTATAGAACTTTTCAACATCCATAACACACAAAACCGCCATTGTTCATTTTAAATGGTCCGAACTTGCAATTAAAAACAGCACAAACTACGTATAAAACAACAACAATAACAACACACACACACACGCGTGAAATCTCTCAACCAATCATCGAATTGATTTTATAAAGAGGTCACAAATCACGTGATCATGACGCGTGACCCATTAGGAGGGCGACACCGAACGAAGCATACTTCTACGCATGCGCGGTGACATTGTTGTCCTTCTAGCCCCAGCCAGGCCCTTGTTTACTGATGAAAAGTGAATCTAATTCAAATTTTTTTTATTTTGTTTTTATTTTATTATCTTTATTTTATTTTTTTTGACTGGGGGATGTAACTTTGCCTAAGATTGCCATTATGCCTAAGATTTTATGTAATTTTGCATATATGCAATATTTTGCTAACTATTACCAAGATATAGTGTTAATCACTTAACTGTGTGTGTATGTGTGTGTATATGTGTAAATGTATGTGTGTGTATATGTGTGTATTTATGTGATATGTTAAATATACATGTGTTATTCATTATCATTCTCATCAAACGTTATACAGCATTACAAAAAGCATCACAAAAGTAAAATGAACAACTAAAACCAAAAATTTTAAATGAAGATTGATAAAAAAAATGAAAGAAAGATGGACGGAATGTGTGGGAGAGGATTGGGGAAATGGTTGCCATGGTGATTGCTAATGTCAGTGGTGGGTGTGGTTCTCGAATGCTCTCTAAGTGAAATTTATTTTCACTCAGTTCGCCACACGCTATGCTATGCAAGCCGAAAATTATCGGAACGATAGTTATCACTTATTTCCGCATTACTTCATTTATGTATTATTGTATTTAAATAAATAAACACACACTTACACACACAAACAAGCACATACCCACACACACATTCACACACACACACACACACACACACACACACACACACACACATATATATATATATATATAATATATATAGTTAAAATATACACATATACACACATATATAAATGAACGCTATTACCACGCTAAAAATGAACGCTAAAAAAAGCTATTACCATAAGATATTTAGTATAGTGAATATGATTCGAATTCAATACATGAGGGATACAACCATAAATACAGATATATATCTATGGAGGATGCAACCTTTATATCATCTTGATTATTGCATTGTAATAAAAATAATGACGTAAACATATAATTATACCATGGAACTAAACAAAAGAGAGAAATATTAATGTACAATATGTTATTATTTCTTTGTTCTTTGGGGCCATATTATTCTATGTTGTGTCGCTGTTGCCTGCTTTGGGCTACAAATCCATTAGTCTGATTAGTGAGATGTTGAAAAGAGGCGTGTCTCGTCTCTTGTTTTTGTGACGTTTTTTAGCAATTTTGTTTCTATATTATGCCTTTTTTGGTGGATTTTATATCATTGTTTTGTTATTCAGATTATTGAGAATTTTTTTATAACATTTGTTGAAATTTTGCAATGATGAATTTGTAGAATGTAAATACAGAGTGCATTTTGAATAAATATTTTCAAATTCTGTCTGAATTTTTTAACCTAAATGTTCCACAAACGTTCATTATGTACTATTATAATTTGCTACATCTTACATTCACCTAAGATTTTCAAAATTTGATTATACATTTATAGTTTTAATTGTTTTTGCAATAAGCACCACAGAAATTGCGGCTTTAAGCTGTATTTTTTTTTATTGTAAGAATAGACGTCACAAATTTTCCGTCACAAATTTGAGAAGTTAGGCCAACAATAACAAACTCACAATAACTTGCTCAGTTTGATAAATTCAATGTTGTTTTTTCCATGCATTTTACACCAAAATTTTAACATCTGCTTTCGACTTGAAGCATACCAATCTAATTCGTGACACCTATCGTGCGAAAAGAATATTTATTCCTAATTTCGGATCTTTATTATTCGCCCACAACTTTAACCAAAGAAGAATCTGCTTGTTGTACGTTGCAAATCTTGCTGAGATCTGTACAACTTTACATTCTTCCTATCCATATCAGGTTGCATCCTAGGCACCTTAACATTTCCCATTTGGTTTTTGTTTATGCATCTATAGTCGACGCATGCATTTCAACGTGGTTTATTTCAATGCTTATTCGTCACCGCGTGATAAAAATGACAACATCAGTTCGCGTGAATTCACCAACAAATAATTTTATTTATCGTTCGATAGTCTCTAAAACCGCTTTCACGTTTAAGTATGTACAAAACATTAATTTATTCAAGTATTTTGTCAATTTTGAAGCCAAAAAATTTCAGGTTTCAACGTAGAATTGTGAAGAATCGTGCAGAGTTATAACAATATAAACTAAATAAAGAGTAGGTTGCCGGTTGCCATTATGATGTTAGTTATTCAATTCCTTTGTCAGCCAACTCTTTTTTGACACGATCAAAATACGTTGGGTCTGGATATCCATACCTTTATTTTTGAAAATAAAAAAAAATTAAAAAGATTTTTTTAAACCGAGATTTTAAAAAATAATTTTAAAAAATTAAAAAAAAATGTATTGTCGGGAACGTACTCTCCGGCATAAAGTGAAGTTTTCTGATGGACGTCATTCCAAACTACGACATCATTCCGTCCTGTAGTTACAGACCTGTGCACAAGCAAATAATTCTCATAAGATTATAGTTTGATCAGCAAATGGATGTTGATATGACAAAAAAAAAATAAAGTTATAAAAAAATATACCTTCCTATTGTGAATAAAAGACGTTTGTCAAAGGCTTTTTGAAACAATTCCAATACTTCATTGCCCTCCTTGTTGTCTGGTAGGTATGCAGTTCTATGCGTGCCTTTGAAAGGTTTACCTGGGTTTGGATGATTTTCCTGAAAAATACATAAATTCAAACAAAATACAAAATAATAAATCATGTTGTTGGAATTATACCCCTTGTTTTCCACTAGGGAATGAGTACAAAATCTCTATGATGCCACATCTTTCGTAACTGGGCAAGTGCAGAGTGTGAAGATGTTTAACTGTCATGCAACCATCTGGTTGATTGCCTCTTATTACTCCATAAACTTTCCCGCAATTTGGACATTTTTGTTGGCCTTTTTTATTATTTTGATCAAGACAATCACCGCAGAATGAATGGCCGCACCCGAGTTTGACGGGATTTGTTGGGATCTCTAAGCATATGGTGCATGTCTCAGGTTCTTTTTTTGAGTCGTCAGATTTGCCTTCCCCGATTTTTTCTTCCTCGCCACTCATTTCAGTAATTTCATTCCTTTGAAGATTTGAGTATGAGATGTTGTTGGTGGCATTTTCTTCTTTTATGTAAGGAATTTCCGAATTCAGGTTTTTTGCCCGGATGGGTAATTTTGAATTTTTTCTGAAGCTCGAGTCAAACACTACTCTAGCACTTTCGTTGTTGTAAGGTAACTCTTTTATATCAACGTCAGCATGACGACTGAATTGAAAAGTTATTTAATAAAAGGTTGAACAATACGAGCGAGCAGAATTACAAAATAAATTGTTTGCAAAGTTATAAAGAGGCTTACGGAGTTCCCGAATTATCAACGCTGCTTCCGTCATTATAATTCATCTGTGAATAGTGTTGGTCATAGGCTCTCGCAATAGCCGACACAGTTCTTTCATCAATGTTTACAAAATGAATCTCTTTTAGATGCATTACTTTCTTAGTATTTGAATTGAAATATTCTCTCTCGAAATTATCAACAGCCTTGAACATAGATTGTGTGACAATGTCCATGGGTACTCTGAAAATACCTGCAAAACACCGAGTAGCTAGTTTCAAATCGCACCACAATATAAAACAACATACAGACAAACCTGAACTGATAGCTGGAATAGCAACAGAAACAATCTTCAATACATCATTCGCGTATTTTAAACAGTTATGAAAGGTATCAGTCAACTTAGTCAAAAGATCCAGGTGCTCTTTCTCAGTCAGTAGGTCTAATTTACTTAAATTTCGGGGACCAACAGCGTGTATCACGTAGGAAACATTTGGTTGCAACTTACCAGCTGAGGAATGCCAAGCTTTTGTTTCCAGTAAAGTTTGATTTTTTTTTATATAAGCCTCACATTCTATTTTCAGTTCAATTCCAGCTGCGTCAGCAATCGCTCTGGCAGCACCACCTCCATGATCTAGAAAACTATTTGCTGGGTTAACTATCGCGTCTGTTGTTTGTGTAACCAGGTTGCCTGCAAACGTAAGTTCGTGTAAGGGAATGATGCTAATTAAAGATAAATATTTTAACAAGTTTTAAAAATGTGTCAGTGTGTGCACGTTTAAGTGTGTTAGCCTTGAAGTTGAATGATAAAACGGTTAGATAATGTATTGAACTACCTTTTGAAATGAACATCTCCAGCCCTGAATCAAATCTGTGTTGTTTGCGAATAATATTAGGAGATTTGACTTTTCTATTGGCAAGTAATTTGGAGTTCAAACTTTTGATCATGTCATCTATCTCATCTACTTTAGATTTTTGCCCTAAGAGTTTCAAATTGACAACAACATTTTTCTGTTTCAGCACGCTTAATACGTTCTCCAAACCAGATAATAATGCAATAGTGACATTCACATTTCTTTCAACTATACTACCTAGGCTTTCGTATCTTTGATAAATATTTGTGATTTTCTCAGCTAAATCATTTTCAATCTTGCGATCGTTCGACTGTGACTTGATGAATATGTAACTATTTTTATCATTATTCTTTCGTCTAATGCTTACATTGCAGTTGTATTTAGTAAATAAATGTTCAATATTTTCCATTTCAGAGTGCAGTATGTAAAACCAGGCTGGCTCATCGATGTCAAGAATGACTCCTTCGTCATCATTCTGTTCTTTTTTGGTCTCACATGTTCTCAAATTTGTTCCATCATTCCTTTCGTTGCAGCTGTTTCCTATTAGTTTGGAGTCAATTCTGTCAATTTTTTCAATGAGTTCTTCATATTGTTCATAATTCAGTGAATTGATCATGTCTGATAGGCCCAAATAGTTTTGAATGAGTGATATTAGTTTGTCATGATTCAGCTGTATTTCTGACACTGGCTCAAAAATCTGAAGTGTAACATCTCGAAATTAATGTAAATTTTAACTGGTAAATTTTGCGAAGCAATATGAAGAATTAAATTGACAAAAGTTGTACTTAAAACCAAACATGAACAAACAGAACAAAATTTATAATCAACCTCATCTTCATCGTCTTCATCACCATCTACACCACCATCATTCCCATCAGCAGCAAAATTTTCCTTATCAGCTGGATCAACAGCCATCATCATGCTCTTCATAAAATTACTATGTTTGGAAGAAAAAATAGAAAGAGAAATTCTTTTTTCCAGTTTGATATGGAAATCTTCAGAAACATGGTCTGATTTAAAATGATTTTGCAAAAAGAATTTTGCTACTTCGTTCATCCACTTATTGTTTAACTTCAACTGTTAGATAGAAATAACAATTTATAAAGGTGTTTTCTTAATTTTGGAAAAATTATTTTGAAAAAATGATAAACTAAATAAATTTTTCATAACCTTGCAATCAAATTTTTCAGGTTTTTGATTCTGGTTGGTGATGATCTGGTTGACAAAACTTAAACTCCCATTAAGTTCCATCACATTATGTTGGCTGTCTCGACTTGAAACAATATTGTGTTGCTTGTCTCGACTCGATACAACATACTCTGCTTTCACATGCACACTACCTACATCCTATTAAATTTTTAACACAATATTATATAATATTTTATTATTTTATTAAATATCATTTAAATATAAAATGATCAATAAATTATTTTTTACTGAGATAGCATTTTATTCATTATTTAATATTGAAATTAGAGACAACAAAATAAATTTGATGGTAGAGCTCAGGTTCAGTACCTTTCTTGACTTCCGTAATGATTAACCGTAACACTAACAAACACTAACTAACTCTATCATTTTTGTTTGAGTTCGAGTTAGTTGGTATTTTTAATCAGCAAATTACAAAAACTCAGCCTCAAACTTAGCTCAAACAAACTCCTTCATATAATGATCTTGACATCTTGAGACTTCCACTTATGACTTACTTAAGATTTTAAGAATGTTTCCACATTAATGATTAATATTAATTATTAATCGGTAGATTAAAAATAAAATGTTATTAAAAAATAAAAATTAATAAATAAATAAAAATAAGTAAAATAAATTTCAAATGAGCAAACATTTTTTTAATTTCAAACACATACCTCAGAAATCGCCATTTTAGGTAAGCGATGAAGTAAAAGATGACTAAATAAATAAACTAAAGAAACCGAAATATGATGGGGAATTCCGATGTGCATAAACAACTTTCTTTTTCACATAATAGGGATGCGCTTAACTTTTATATTAAGGTGGTATTAAAAAATTAACGAAAAAATTTATTTAATTAGCGTTCAAGCTATAAAAATATATATAATACAAAATTGAAAAACTTGAAAGTACTTTTGATTTTTTCTAAAATCAACTAAAACAGTTGAAAAACTAAAATATTATTACAATATTGATAAGTATCTCGTGCATTTATTTTCAAAAGTTTGATTTTTCAACCATTTAAATCATTCATCAATCCTAAACAATGACACCAATTTATTTCAAATTTTTATGATTACAAAATCAGATTTTCGATCACCTCTATAGCTGTTGAGAATATTATTACATACACCTAAAACGTGTACAAAAATACGAATGGAAAAATAAAGATCACAACAAACTCAACGGACAAAACCAAAACGCGCGCACACACATACAAACACATATACATTTGATGATACAAAGATACACACATACATATACATATCCCATGTTCAAACAATTAATTTGTATATTATGTTGTATGCGTAGTGTACACTCAATTCAAATTTTATGTTTAAAAAAATTAAAGTCGAATTTTGAAATTAGGAACTTAAATTTATTCGAAGTAACCAACCAAGCTTAAGAAAATTGAATAAAATGGATAAATTGGCGTTTACACAGATTTACAAGACTTTACACAAATTTGTATGATTAACTCACAGGATCTTGCTATAGTTAAAACAATACTCCACTAAACTCTCTCACGCACAAAAAACTTTCCTACTACCAACTTCAACATCTCACATTCAAATAACACCACCGTATCAAATTACAATGGGAGGAGCCAAAAATGACGTAAAGTCGTTACGACCCGCCTTCTCTCAAGCACGTGGCTGAAATCATCATGATTGACATGCCATTCTCAACTGTGATTGGTCGACCGGATTTTTTCCTTGACGGATTATATAAAGTAGATGATGCCTCAATAAAGAAATAATGTTATTTCGTAATACTGTGATTATTACATTCATTGGCAGCGTAACTTTTGTATAGCTTTACTTACTTTTCATATCTGTCTGCGTCTCACGTAGTTATTATTATCATTATTATTATTACGGTTGTTGTTATTTTGTATTTATATATATATATATATATATTTATATTTTGATATTTTCGCTTCTAACAATATATGCCTGCGTGTGTACGGTGTGGTGAGAGTTTATGAAATAAATTTGAAGTCGAGTTTTTTTTTGTTTTAAGGAAATTTATTCAGAGGTAGGTAGGTAAGTAGGTCGGTAAGTATGTAGGTGGGTGGGTATGTAGATAGGTAGGCAGGTAGGTAGGTAGGTAGGTAGGTAGGTAGGCAGGCAGGCAGGTAGGTAGGTAGGTAGGTAGGTAGGTAGGTAGGTAGGTAGGTAGGTAGGTAGGTAGGTAGGTAGGTAGGTAGGTAGGTAGGTAGGTAGGTAGGTAGGTAGGTAAGTAGGTAGATAGGTAGGTAGGTCGGTAGGGCTGGTTTTTTGTCCGGTTGGTGCGATTTTAAAAAACTATTGAAATGCGCTCTTTGAGTTTAGTTGAAAATAGGAATATTTTTCTGTATAAAAAGTTGCTTTGAATTATAAATCCGTTAGAGGTTTTAACATTTATTTATAAATTTAATGAAATTTATTTCCAAAAAACAGATCCCAGTCTTGACACAGTTAGGACTTTTAATAGCGATAACAATGAACTTGCACTAGCACCATCCATTCCTATCACAATCCTCACAATCCTCACATTTACACAGACACTAATACAATTTATGTTCGTTCATCACGCGCGTGCATAACAACAGCAGCAGACATTTCAAAATATAATTCAACGACAACTTCTACTCGCAGACGTTACAACGTTAAAATTTAAAAATAAACATCAACAATCAAACGAAAATACATTAACATCAATCGAAGAGCAGAAGGGATCACAGCAACAACAACAACAACAGCAACAACAACAACAACAACACACAAAAAATAATTCACCAACAACATACCGACACTAAAACATCAAAAAAAAACAAAACAAAGAACAAAAACAACAACAACACCAGGTACAACTTTTCCAAACTGGCTCTGCCCTGGCCACTCTGGTGCTTGGGTGCCTGGAGAATGCAAACACCCCTCGCGCCTCACCAGCCCCATCATCATCATCACCATCCCCAACTGCAACATCATTCTCACTTGTTATCACCATACAACAGCAACAGCAACAACAACGTCATCAGTTCGCATCACCATGACAATCGCCAACAACAACACCAACAACAACAGCAACATCAAAACGATGATAAAAAACTTTTCGACAGTAGAATTGACGACAAAATAAACTCTTCTAAAGGCAAAAAAATTCCTAACGATAATAAAATGAATGGCGATGATGATGAGTACAACGATGATGCTGAATTGTCCAAAACTCGAGATGACGACGATGATAACAACAACGACGATGATGATGACGGCGGTAGCACTGACCAGATACGTCCTAAGAAGCACTGGACGGCTTTAAAAGTTGAGAAAAATGGAACAGGTGAGATCAGGGAAAAAGATAGCGAGAAAGAAAACAACAATGATAATCGTTACGATGCTGGTGACGATGACGCAAACGAAGATGATGACGTCAATGATGGTGATGATGATGATGATTATGTCAGCAGAAATGACAAAGAAAGTAACAAGATGTTGAGCAACAATGGCACTGAACAATGCGATAACTCCAACAACATCAACACAGACCGCCACGTCAGCAATAGCGCCAACAACAACAACAAAGTGGATATGGATTCTGGCGTTGATAAACATTTCAAATCGCACGGCAACCAAAAGAAGCGGAGACGCAGCGAGAGTAGCTGCAACAGAAACAGAAACAACAAAAGCCAGAGCAACACAAGCAGCGAGAATGTTAGCAGCGAAGATGCCAACGAGTATAACGTTCAAAGAAAAAAATGCAACAACAGAACAAGCGACGCAACAAGCAACGACCTTGCCAATAATGTTGCAGATGTTTCCAACAACAACAATGAGGACGAGGATGAAAATGTAAACGAGCGTGATGATGACGACGACGATGGCGTCAATGAAAAGAAACGTCATCATGATTCGGAACAACCCATCCAAACGGAAATCAAACTACAAAGACCACTGGGCTTGCTGGCGCAACACGGTCTCATGAACAAAAACAGCAACAGCGGCAACACCACAACCAACAACTTTTTCCAGCAGCAACAACAACAATTACAACAACGTCAACAGCAGCAACAAATGTTGATGCAACAACATCAGCAACAGCATTACAACGCTTATAGGAAGCACAAACTATTCGGACCAGAGTTTGCGTATGACATGTTCCTACCACCAGCTTTCCAACTGAAGGCAGACTCCGAGAAACTGAACTCCCTGCAACTGCAACAACAGCAACAACTTGCAGCAACATGGCTTACCAACACCAGCAATCTATACAACTCCAACAGCAACATTAATAACAACAACAACAACGCAACATCGGCATCTTCGGCAACGACACCAAGTTCGACACTTTCCAACAACAACATCGAAGACGACGACAACGACACTGAAACATTCAGCATCAACAACAACAACAACAACGAAAAGAATATTTTCGGTCTGAAAATCTCACCTGATCATCACGAGGGCATCTCCTCCCAGTTCGACAGCGGCAGTTTAGACTTGAGCCGGCAGATCCTTCTAACTGACCGTCGTTTCATGCCCTCGCCTCCACCAGCCAACGCGAGTTCACCCACACAGAAATCCGAATCCTCGTCAACTGGCCACCACTGGACATTTGAGGAGCAATTTAAGCAGGTTTCTAATTGATTGGATTTGTATGCTTGTTTGGGTACGTGTAAGTGTAAATATTTTGTTGGATATGTGCGTGTGTACGTGGGTTTATTAGTTTGTTACGCATGTTGTTGTTTTTTATACACACACACGTACGCGCATACACGCACGCGCATGCACGTACACAAGTATATTTATACTGGGATTAAATGCACGAAAGATTGTCAGAATGATTTAAAGCGATATAACATTCGGCAATTTTGAAAAATGAATGAAGTTATGTATTTAAGTCGTTTTTCCTAATTTAAATTTTTTTATTCATTCATTCATTCATTTATTCATTCATTCATCTATTCATCCATTCACTCGTTCGTCCATCTATCTATCCATTTATTTACATGCCGCGTCTAATAAATCAGTTTTTATATATGCATGCCGGCAAAAAATTTTTTGCTTGAAAAACTTCTTGTTTAATTTCAACCGTTCACAGAGACAAATGCGCAATAATAAAAATAATAACAAATAATTATATCAAATAATAGTAATAATAATAATAATAATAACAACCCTGATGATGATGATGATGGTAATGATAGATATCCATTATTTCGTGGGTCACCGATTGGTTGTTGAATACTAGGTGAGGATGAAGAAACATGATACTTTTATCTCTCTCTCTCTCTCTTTCTCTCCCTCTCTTTCTTTCTCTTTCTCTCTGCAATTTGATTTGATATCTATCTATAGATACGTAAAATGTTTCATCATTCGATTATTATTGATACAAAATATTAATAATTTAATTTAGAAAATAAAGTTAACAACGCATGAAAGCAATTGTCACATAAGCTAGTAGCAGCTATAGCAGTAACAGCAGCTGCAGTAGTAGTAGTAGCTGTTGTAGCAGCAGCAGCAGCATTAGCAACAGCATTACGATGCGAATATACGATGTTTATCTAATGAATATTGAAGTAGCTGTGCACCATCCTAATAAACACATCAACTTTTAATTAATTAAAGATGCGCTAAAAAAATAATTGAATGACGCGGCAAGTTGATATGACGCTTGAGATTTCACACTCTCTCTCTCTCTCTCTCTCTCTCTCTCTCTCTCTCTCTCTCTCTCTCTCTCTCTCTCTGTCTTTTTTTAATGTCGGTATGCACGCACGTTTTCCCATACATGTACCTTAATATGTATTTTAGTAGGTTTATATATATATATTCATATGTGTAAATGTGTGAAGTGTGTCTGTGTGTATGTTTTTTGCGTGCGTGCGTGTGTTTGTGTGTGAGATAATTAGCTAAATTTTAAATATAAACAAATGAATAATAACTCCTACATGCTGTCATGAATAAATAAATAAATAAATACGTTTAAAATTTATGCAAACTCACACAGATATATATATATATATATATATATATATATATATTCATATATATATCGGCTCTTTGAGTTAATTAATAAAACATTTTGCTGATTAAAAATTACGAAGATTCGAATGAATACGTCAAATTTTTATGAAGCTGTCACGCCGCAATCACACATACACATAAATAAACAAACACACGCGCACACACACGCACATACATGCAAACACACACGCACGCACAACGCACAAAATTATACAACGTTCTCCTCACTGACAATTGGAATTTAAAACCCTCGAGGCAAAAATATCACGTACATAGATATACCTCTGATGCAAAAACCCAGGAATGCGTGCACACACACACGCACACACAAACTAACAAACTAACAAACACACACATACACATGAATGTACATTCGTCAACACAAATAATGATAAGTTACTCGAAAAGCGTCAACGAAATAACACATAAACCACATAGATCATAAGCCACATATTAATATTGATGTGGAGAAATTATTACACTGATGTGATTTCATTTCAATTTCGTGTAAAAATTTTTTGTCAAAAAATACATACAATCACATCCAAGTTATAATCACACACTGAATGCAAAACACACGTAAGCTACTAGCATGCGTAAAACAATGGCAACATATAAACTTAAACGATTTGAAGAGATACAAGCCAATATTTGCACTTCTAGAACTACTACTGTATACATGTAAAAAGAATACCTTTTACTATGTTGGAAAACACTTTTGTCTTATAAAAAGCCAAATAAGATACCCAAAAAATTATTATTAAGATAGTAAGTCAAAAAAGCCCAAAAACACTGACATGTATGGATGAAGAGATACCATTAACGTAAACAGAGCTGGAGGTACGTTAGAATAATTACTTTGAAGTAAAGGCCGAAACGTGAGCAAAATTGAAAAGACATTGTCAAAACAAAATTGGGCAATGATAATAAAGGCAGACATAGAAGAATCAAACACACCGCCTGTGAGTGAGTTCTACAATAAATGGACAACTACCAAACCAAATTCCACCAGGATATATGAAGACTATTTAATTTCATACATTTTCTAACACTCGTTCTCTCTATCTTTCTCTCTTTTTTTTCTCTTTCTCTCTTTCTTTTTTTATTTTTTTCTATTCTCGTTTTTGGCTCTCTTTTATTTCTCTTACTATTTGCAAATTATTCACTCTGAATAAAGGAAGAATACATTTTTTCAGATAAAGAAAGAGAAAGAGAGAGAGAGAGAGAGAGAGAGAGAGAGAGAGAGAGAAAGGAAAGAGAAAGAGTGTGAGAGACAAAGCACAAAAAATAGAAATAAATTCTAAAAATGTTGCACCAGAGAGCCAGCACAGAATACGCCATTAAAAAGAGCGATAATAACCTTGATGCCGTATAAAAATGCAACCTACAACTTAAATGGATACCATTCCGTCACTAAAGTTTTCTAATGTCTTCGCTGCCTAATACGCTAATGTGCTAATGTGTACACACACACATATACACGCATACACGCACATTCACACATACACACACGTACAAGAACAAACTGAAATATGTATCCCATAATACAAACTGAGATATGTGTTCTATAATAATTTATATTATTTACATCTTAATGCTTGACTGTGTGCAGTGCATATCTCATAGTAGATAAATAGTAAATACATATGTAAAAATGGGTTATACACATATCACGCTCAAACAATCACACTTACGTAAAAAGAAAATCAAGAGAGAGAGAGAGAGAGAGAGAGAGAGAGAGAGAGAGAGAGGAGGAGGAGGAGAGAGGACAGAAAGAAAGAAAGAATGAAGAAAAAAGAACAAAAAAGAAAGAATGACATTAACCTATTATGAATTGTTTTCAATTTATAATTTGCTTAAAATTAAATCAAAGACTCTCTCATATATAAGACAGCGACAAAAGAAGAAGATGACGATGAAGAAGATGATGATGGAGATGATGATGGTGATGATGATGGTGAAACAATTTGAAGAGTCCAAATGACGACGCGAAGTATCACAGCATAAGAAGACCAAGTTAGAACAAAGTTAAATGCAGATTGACGTTAAGATAATTAAAAGATGATTAGGTGGTGAGTGTATGGTGAAGGAGAAGATATGTTTGACCATGATGGCTCAAAAATTATAATGCAAACAGACTAACAAACACACACACACACTTACACAGACACACACATCCACATACATACATTCATATATATATATATATATATATATATATATATATAGCATATATATATATATATATATATATATATATATATATATATACGATAAATTTAAAAACACATGCTAATTTGTGATTGTATATATACATTTGTTTGTTATTAATAATAACACAAATGCCTGTAATGTCATTGTATTGCATTATATTTTATTAGTACTATTATTACGAACGTAAGAATTGTGATATTGTTTGTTTGTATAATGATACTTTCATTAATACTGTATGTATTTGTATAGACATAACCATAAGTATACACATAGTGTTTATATTCAGCCATTTTTATTTGCCATGTACAGACGCAAACATATAAGTACAAAACACGTACTTGAAACAGGCGTTTGTACTTTGAGAGCAGTTTAATGACATTTATTAATTGGCACATGTTATCGACTTTAATTGATTTCAATACGTTAGCTATTATAACTGCTGCAGCTATTGTTGCTATGTGAAAGTGTAAACGTACCATTGCCGTTAATGTTATTGTTGTCATTGTTGTTGTTGTTAGTGTTGTTGTTGTTGTTAGTGTTGTTATTGTTAGTTCGCGATGATTGCGCGTTTCAAGTAAAATACATGTAAGTAAATAGACTAACAACGGGATATGACGCCAGCGATCTGATGTCCTACTACTGCTCTGTTGTTGATGTTGTTTTTCTTAATGTCATTTGCGTTTGTTGTTGTTGTTGTTGTTACTTATATCAAATGGTAACTTGCACCACTGAGGTTATTTTTATAATTTTTTTGTTCCTGTTATGTTTGGCGTTATTATAATTGATGTTATTGATAATATTTAATGTTATTAAAGTTAATTAGTGTGTTTGTTGACGTTGTTGTTGCACATTTGCGTTTTGTTATCGTTCTTGTTGCAGATTGAAACAAAAACACACATACATACATGCACACAAACAACAAACTACAATACAACAACAACAACAACATGTTAATGACAAAATCATTAATGATCAGGATTAAGATGATGTCTATTGTCATTATTTAATTCTCATTCCACGAGTTATGCTGTAAAGAAAAGTTGCATTAGCTCGGCTGGGCGCATTAAGATTTTATGTACTTTATTGGTAAAAATAATTTTGAGCGTTTATGTATGTTTGTATATGTATGTAAAGTTTGTATATGTATGTAATGTATTTATGCTTATTCGTTTGTTTGTATATGTATTTTTGTGTACGTGTGTGTGGGCGCGTCTGTTTGTAAAAATGTGTGTATGTGTTTGTATGCTTTACTTAAAGCATAAACAAATTATATTTAATTGAATATATTAATTTCAATCAACCTGCTGATAACAATTAGTCAATTAGATATTTAAATAATTAGTTAAACAATCAATTAATTAATCAACCAATCAGTTAATTAATCAACCAATCAGTTAATTAATCAACCAATCAACCAGCCAATCAATCATTCAACCACCAAATAATTTTTCAGTTGTATGAGATGACGTTGGATCCAAAAAGAAAGGAATTCTTGGATGATTTGTTCTCCTTCATGCAGAAAAGAGGTGAGACATACGCAAACACACACATACACACACACACAAAAACATACATACAAAGACATGAACACACACACATATACCTTAGTTCATTAATATGGCATTTTCATTTTAATCTAATTTGATTTTAATTCTATGATTTCTCCAGCTTCTTTATTTTCAACTGATTTTAATTTGTAGCAAATTCAATTTTCAATCTAAAACTCTTTAAATTCACTTTTTATTTTAGAGCATCTAGAACACTCAACGTACGAAAGTGTTCATTTTTATAAAAATAATTTAATTCTCAGTTTATTTATTTCCATACAAGTATCTATATCATAAAAATAAACATTTTTTAGTTACATGTGCACTAAAAAAGTTTTTTTAACCAGCCAACAATTATCTCACAGATTAAACCCTAAATGAATTAATGAAAGTGTATGAAAATTGAGTAAGAGAAGAGTGAGGGAGAGAGAAAGATAGAGAGAGAGAGAGAGAAAGAGAGAGAGAGAAAGAAATAATGAAGGAAAATGAGAAAGAAGGAGGTAGAAAGAGAGAAAAAAAGAGAGAGAGAGAGAGAGAGAGAGAGAGAGAGAGAGAGTGAAAAGAAATTGGAAAAAAGCAAAAAGCAAGTAAATGAATTATTGACGACATAACTTCAAATTATGATGACAACACATCTAATTGTTTGATTGATACGTTGCATCCATTATATTTTTGCTCACACACATACACACACAAACATACAAACACACATACATAATATACACACATACACCTACGTCGTACGTATACACACATATACATGTAGTACATACAGTTATACACACATTACCTACGCACACAAAATACACATAGACTCATACTTACTCAGATATACAAACTTACATAAACACACACACACACACACACACACACAAACACACACACACACATACATACATACATACATACATTCATTCATTCATTCAATCATACAAACCTACATACACGCACACATATATACATCAGCACAACAAACAAATAAATATAATATTAGATTATAAATTCTTATTTATTAGATTATTC
>NW_008704544.1:1904820-1922343 GCF_000326865.2 Helobdella robusta
AGGGTTCGTTAAGCACTTTAATTAGGTCAACCCGACCCAGAAATACTAACGTGACCTCAGGTAATAGGGGTGATAACGATGGTGACGACGACGACGATGATGGTGAAAAGGATGTTTTCAATATGTTGTAGGAACATGGAGATGATGATGATGACGACGATGACGATGGCGTTGACATGGAAAAACAAATTTTAGGTTGTATAGCAAAGTGTCAAACCCGGCTTGACCCCCGCTAATTTAACAGCACACATTTTTATAATTACATAAAAATAACAACAATTATTTATAATTGTACACAAATCAAACACACCTACCCACACACGCATACATACACAAAGTTACGATCGTCGTGGTATAAAACTATGCATACATTAGATTGTATATACACTCAAAAAATACGCCCACATGTGTGTAGGCATGTGTGTATGTTTGTATGTGTGTATATATGTATATGTGCATGTATATATGTAAGTTTGTATGTGTGTGTGCGTGTATATATATATATGTGTGTGCATTTATGCATGTGTGCATGCGTGTATGTGTGCATGTGTTTGTATTTATGTGAGTACGAAATAATAAAATTATTACATCAAAACAGTTATGAGTCTTTACATACATACATATATATTTTTCATATAAATTGCTATAGATAACAACAACAACAACAGCAGCAGCAGCAGCAACAACAACAACAATAACAATAATATTAACAACAATATTAATAAGACAAACCTTACATTGGAATTATACACCACATACACACCACAAACACACACTCACATACATACATACACACATACATACACACATACATACATACAGGCATATGTTAATAATTAAGAAATTCATCGTTGTCATCACCCTCATTTTATTTTCTTAATTATTTTTATCACCATCGTCATCATCGTCGTCGTCGTCCTCAAAATGATGATGTTGATTATTATTATTATTTATTAATATTTTATTCTATGAAATAATTTGAGGCGTTATCACCATTTTCATTGTCATCATCATCCTCATCATCACCATCATCATCTTCTTCTTTTTCTTCTTCTTCTTCTTCTTCTTCTTCATTTAGTCAAAAATGTATCATGTATACATACATACACACATCCATGTATATCCACACAAATACACACACAAACAGACACACACACACACACATACACACAGACGTACACTCACACATACCCACTCACATATACATATAAATATAGTGTTTTGTTTTAGCAATTTTTTTTATTAACGTTGCATAGATTATTAAGTTAATAAAATAACTCGAGCGATACGAACAATTAAATCGGTGTCATATCTGTCGTTGTATGTTGTTTGAATGTGTGTTAGTATGTTTGTATGTTTTTTTGTGTGTGCATGTGAGTATGTGTGTTTGAATGTTGGTACGTTCATTCGAATGTTTGTTAAGATTTGTTTGTATTGATACGCAGACTGTTGTATGGTTTTGTATTTTTTGTATGTTGCTGAGATTGTATGTTTTCTGCATGCTAGTGTATGTTTCTGCACGTTTGTGTGTTTGTGTGCTTGTTGATTTCTGAATTTTTTGCATATTTGTGCTCGCTGGTTTATATTTGGTTACTTAACTCCCAGATTAACATCATCCTTAATGCGTCCAAGTAGAAAAAAATAGAATAATCAGGAAATGATGATGACGACGAGAAAGAGGATGACGATGATGTCATAATAATGACGCTGACTTGATTGCGATGATGATGACGATGACGATAATGACATGACAATCTCACTTGATTAGTATTATTTCGGTTAGAAATTTACTAAAATCACTACTGTTACTACTATTAATAATAGAAATAATTTTACACATACACACACATTTACACACTCACAAATCTACACACACAAATCCACACACACAAACACAAACACACACATGCATACACAAGTCAAAATACATATGCGTCAAGAACTGAGAAAGACTATTATTACAAAAAAGGTCAGGTCAAGTTATTTATAGATTATATATACATATATAGATTATATATACATATATAAATGTATATACTGACCTTTACTCTCTCTCTCTTTTTATAAATATATATATATATATACATACATACATACATACATACATACATACATACATACATACATACATACATACATACATACATACATACATACATACATGACATAGGCAATTATATTTTTTGTTTGTTTTTAATATTGGGTTGTGGTGTTAGTGATGGTGTTGATTATGTATGTGCATGTGTGTATGTTTATGTTTGAGTGTCCGTATGTGTGTGTTGTATCTGTTAACTTTATATGTATCTATATTATACACATATGTACATACAAATATATATATATATATATATATATATATATATACGCACTATACATACGCTTATAACCACACATACATACAGGTATTACGCATATATACATAAATTGTATAGAATTTTTTACCTGTATCAATATTAATTTTTTTTATAATTTTTTAAATTTATAAGTAGGCGGATATTTTACTAATATCATCACCTATCATCACCACCATAACCATCATCACATCATCATCGTCGTCATCATCATCATCATCGTCGTCATCATCATTGTCATTATCAGCATCAGTTACTTTGTAGTCATTGTTCATTTGATCTGTCTTATCATTATAACCCCGGAGATTTTAATCAACGTTTCTACAGTCATTTATCATCGTCATCATTTTGTCGTCATCGTCATCATCTTCCTCATCGCCATCATCTTCCTCATCGCCATCATCTTCCTCATCGCCATCATCTTCCTCATCGCCATCATCTTTGTCATCATTTTGTCGTCATCGTCATCATCTTCATCATTGCCATCATCTTCGTCATCATCGTCTTCGTTGTTGTTATTGCTCAAATTATTATCATTTTTTTTTATTTCACCGTCGTTATTATCATCGTCATATTCATCGTCATCAACTTTACCATATCAAAGTTAAAATTTTTAACATCATCACTTCCATCATCGTCATCTTTTTCATCATCATCGTCATCATCTTCGTCATCATCATCGTCGTTATAATGTTTTAATCATCATCACCAGTAGCAGCAGCATCATTGTCTTAATGATGTTCATCATCATTGTTTCTACTCTGACCTCTGACCTCCCTGTTCATAATCCTGTTTATGCGATGATGGCTATGTTGTTGTTATCGTTGTTGATGATGATGATGTTGATAATGATGTGATGATGGTGATGTGGCATTGATGATGATGATGATGGCTATATGGTAGTGATTATGATGATTATGTTGGTGATGATGCTGATAATGATGTGATGCGAGATGATGATGAAGATTTTAATTTTGAAAAAATTTTTTAAAATCAACTCTTATTTCAATTTGATAAGAATACTTTTAATAGTTATGACGACAACAACAACATGAGAACAATGATGAAAATGAAAATAACAACAATAATAGTAACATTAATAATAACAACAACAAAAGCAACAACATCAATTACATCAACAACAGCAACAACACTTACCGGATATGTTATAGCAGATATTGTTAATTATACATGATCTGCTGATGAGTTTGATGCTGAAAGTTGCGTTGTTGTTATGTTATTATTATTATTATTATTATTATTGTTGTTTTTGTTGTTGTTGAGAATAAACTTAATGACTCTCCTATACATATCCGTGTATATTTTAAAGTTATAAAACCACAAACACACACACGCAACACACACACTCCAACAAACAAACAAACACACACACAAACAAACAGACAAACAAGATAAAAATGTTATCAGCAATAAAATAAATGATAAATACTTTTTGAGAAATTCAAATCAACAATTATACAAAGATGACAATAGCAAAGAATGCTGTTTACAATAAAACTGATAACGAATGTACTATTGCTGCTGCTTATAATAATGATGATGATGATGGTGATGATAACGATGACGAGGAGTGATGATGATGATGCTAGTAGTGGTGATAGTAGTGATAATGATAATCAAAGCAAAACCACGCGATAACTAAATAAACTTTTCTCTTTAGCTCAATATGATTTATATATCATACAATGGTGCCAATGGTTATGATTTTCTTGTTTACCATTGAACAACAAAAATGAAAATAAAATAATAATAATAATAATAATAATAACAACAATAACGTAATAGCGATTAACACATGATGTATTATTTTTCATTCATTTAGAAATTCTTTTATCTTTGCTTAGGCGTGTTTCCACTGGATGTTTAAGCGTTTCTATTTATCTTTAGATACAATTTAAAAGTCTGCGCCACATAAATATACTTTTTATGCACACGTACGTACATACAAATACATGCAAAAACATCTATACACTCGCCTATAAACACATACTTATATAGATGTATCAATATATAATTTCAAAACATACCTATTCATATACAAAAAATGCAAACATCTTTATGTATGTGAGTAAAAAAATTTAAAAATATGCTTGTATATGTTCATGTATGTATGTGTATGCGAGTATTTGTATGTTTGCGCATGTTTTGACAACATATGTCGTATACAAATTCATTTAATAATAAGTGAAATAGCTACAAAAATATGATTAACTTTTTTTCTAAGTTGTTTGAAATTTAAAATCGCTTTTATCTATGTACAACATCAAAACATGCTGTGTAAACAAAACGAACACACACACACACCACACACACACACTGTTTTGTATGTTAATGTTTGTGTGCTGATGTTTGTTTGTATATTGATGTTTGGGTGCTGGTAATGTGTATGTTGATCTTTTGTATGTTGATGTTTGTATGTTGATGTTTTTATGTAGATGTTTGTATGTTGATGTTTTTGTGTGGTCGTTTGTATGTTGATGTTGTATGTTGATGTTTGTACGTTGAAGTTTGTATGTTGATGTTTGTATGTTGATGTTTGTATGTTGATGTTTGTATGTTGATGTTTGTATGTTCATGTTTTGTATAACTTGTTCGTGCCGATGTATAAATGTATTATTTGTTATGATTTATTAATACGCTGGTTGTGCTGCGGCTTTAGTCGAGAACAAAGGGAACAAAAAAGCTGGGATGGAGAGAGAGAGAGAGAGAGAGATAGAGAGAGAGAAAGAGAGAGAGAGACCATGATATTTTTGTTTAATGTGATATCCATCATACACATTTGACTTATATACGTGCGTGCAAGATTCTGTCTTTTCTCTTGTCTGCGTATCTACTTGTATCTTTAGCGTTTTTGTTGCTTTTTATGTTATTTTTATGTTTTTTTTATCTGTCTTGATTAACTTAATGGTTTTTGACACAAACTTAAATTTAAAAAAATTAAATAAAATGTTTTTGTTACGTTACGAATGATGTGAGTATCTACATGTTTGCCTCTGCGTTTAATAGTTGTATGTTCGTTCATATAGTTGTATGTTCATCCACATAGTTGTATGTTTGTCCATATAGTTGTATGTTCATCCATATAGTTGTATGTTCGTCCATATAGTTGTATGTTCATCCATATAGTTGTATGTTCATCCGTATAGTTGTATGTTCATCCGTATAGTTGTATGTTCGTCATAGGAAATACAAAACCATTTATTTTTATAATTTGAAATTTTTAGTTCTTGGTTTTGAAAAATTTATTCTCTTTTATAATTTTTGTTGAAACGTAATTGCTGAACTGGTGGTTTTTGTGTGAAATTATAAAGGTTATGATTTAAGATAAGAATGTAAAAGAATTAATCGACATTAAAAAATGTTATAATTACATAAATAACATTTTAATTTCAATTAAAAATGGCTAGAATGTTAAAGGAATTAATTATCTAGATGAAAATTAACGCGTTAAATGTACTAGATGGGTAGCTAGCTATACCAACAAAAACTACACACGTTGAAGTTTTAAAGACGTTACGAAACTTAATTTGAAGATTGTCAAAAAAATTTTTGTGGTTTAGATGTAGTTGGCGTTTGTCTCAATGATAAATTACTACAATGTGGCCACAACAATAAAAATAATAACATTAAAAGCTATACCCCCGCCGTTCAAAACAACAACAACAACTACATCAACAGCAACAACAACAATTAAACATTAATTATATCAGTTTCTTATCGTTATTTTTCACTCTGATGTTGGGAAATATTTTAGTTTCTTTTTAGGTAATTATTTTAAAATATTTTTTTAAAATTTAACTGCCATTCAAATGCTCTTAATAAAGTTAAGCAATGATGAAAGTATACGCGCGTCTACTTCCTACACTTCATTTCCAATCAAATTTTTCAACTTCAAACAACCGTACAAAATAGTTGTATCAAAACATAAACACGATATACAATGTGTATACAATACAAACATATACAAAAGTGATACAAAGTTGTATCGTCGTGTTTTACGTAAACACCTGCCCTAGTGCTATCAAAATGCCAGCAACAAGATAATGGTATCATCGTCGTCTTCATCATCATAACATCTTCGTCATTGTAATTACCCTTGTCATTGCAATCACACAAACACACACACACACACACACATACATACACATTCACATATCCCCACATACAAACACACACGCACACACACACACGCACACGCAGAGAAGATAATATACAACAAAAGTCTTGTGGTCGATGTTGTTGTTTAATTTACATGCAGAAGATCATTGACGTATCAACGTGTTATTCAGCTTCCAAATAATTAACAACACCAACAACTGTAATAACAAATGAAGATGATCTACACGCACACACGCACACGCAAACGCACACACACACACACACACACACACACACACACACTAATAAATGATAAATTGTAAATAAGGAAACAGTAGTAATAATCGCAACAACACTATTTACGATAATACTACTAATACATACAACAATAAAGACAGTAACCATTGCACACACACACACACACAAACAAACAAACACACAAACACAAACACACAAACATACACAGGCAGACAGGATGAAGCATCGTTATAAACACTAAAGTATTGTTGCTATAATGACGTTTAGATTTAAGAATTATGCGAACAAATGCTACAAATATCACGTGATTTGGTGATGATGATGACGAAAATGGCGATGATGATAATGATGATGATTACAGTGTGGTAGTGAGGTTTGTGAGGTTAGATGATAGTTACTATGGTGATGACTATAAAATGTTTGTGATGATGGCGATGATGATGATAAAAACAATTATGCAGTTATAATAATATCAGTGTGAATAATTAATATTAATTATTAAATAGAAAAAAATCAATAAACTTGATAACGAAATTAAGATTTTTATCATTACAAAACCTTCCATCTTTGTACCTTATAATGCAATAATAAAATTGCTATAAAAGACACTCCATCAAAACGTACAGGTTACTGTAGATACAGATTTTATTGCTGACGATTTGAAATCACACACTTTAACTGCACATAATAATAATAATAATAATAATAATTATTATTATTATTATTATTATTGTTGTTGTTATTCATGGTTATCATCATCATCATCGTCATCGTCATCATCATCATCGACGATACGCCTTTAATCTTAATAATCTGTTAATGTCATGTCTTGTAGTGTGTTAAGTTGCTTTAGAACACCTTTCATTCATTCATTCATTCATTCATTCATTCATTCATTCATTCATTCATTCATTCATTCATTCATTCATTCATTCATTCATTCATTCATTCATTCATTCATTCATTCATTCATTCATTCATTCATTCATTCATTCATTCATTCATTCATTCATTCATTCATTCATTCATTCATTCATTCATTCATCCATCCATCTATTCATTTATCTATCTATCCATCTATCTATCCACTTATCCATCCATTCATCCATCAATCTATCCGTCTATCTATCTATCTATATATCCATTCCTTTATCTGTCTTTTCATTCTTTCAACATAATTTTTTCTGCATATCAATTTATACATTTATCCATCCATTTGAAAATGCACATATCACTCAATCTATCAATCCATCAATCAATCAAAAATCCATTTTTCTTCTATCAAACTTTTCCATCATTCATTCTTTTCTTCGGTCCATTACTCATTCAAACGTTTATTCATTCATTTAACCATCAGTCAATCAATTTCGTTTGCACTCATTTATTTATTTGTCTATTAATAAATTAAATTGATTGTTCATTCATTCAGCTGTTCATTCATTCATTTGTTTGTTTATTCATCCATCCATCTATCAATCCATTCATCCATCCATCCATTATCCAGAGATTTAGAGCAATATAAATAGAATATAAAAAGCATCGTAGCTATTAATAGACTTCAAGAGCATAAAACTTTGATTGTGTTTTAAGCGGGCATTGCTAGCATTAGATGTAAGTAAACACATACACACGCACGCACGCACGCACGCACACGCGCACATACACACATACACACACACATACATGCATACTAATACACATTTACACAGACATATATGTAATTACTTAGGTATGTAATGTTTAAAAATTTGCACGTAAACTTATATTAATAGTACCTGGCAGAGGAATTATAAATAGAGATACACATACATACACAGGTGCGTATGACATAATGCTTCAAAACGAAACATACAGAAACAGAATGAAACATATCGAAACGGAACGATAAATTCCGAAACGAAACAGAACGATAACACATTATGTCACAACAAAACCTAGCACAAAACAACAAGAATCTCAATTCTGTATCAGTGATAATATTGACAACAAAAAAGGCAACAACATAAAAATAAGATAACATTAGAAACAAAAAGAATAAATTATTATTGTTATCATTATTATTATTATTATTATTGTTGTTGCTGTTATTTTTATTATTATAATTATTTTGCGCAATGTCAATTAAGATGACGATAATTACTGCGATTGGAGAATGTAGAAATAAAAATTAAATGGATAAAGAGGATTATTATGGAGATCCGAGCCGAGATGGTACTGATGATGATGATGCTACTGCTTCTACTACTACTGCTGCTGTTGCTGTAACTACTGCTGCTGCTGCTGCTGCTGCTGATGGTAATGATGATATTGATGATGATGACGACGACGATGTCTTAAGATGATGATAATTATGATTATTATGATTATTATGATTATTATGATTATTATGATTATTATTATTATTATTATTATTATTATTATTATTATTATTATTATTCAATTAGCTCTCGTAATATCCTTAACCTCACCCGAGCCAATGTAATGTTGTGCCTTATTTCTAAATCACTCACACTAAATTTAGTTCAATTACTTTATGCACATACACACACGCACACACACACACACAAATTTACATACATACAAACACACAAACATACATATATACATACATACATACATATATACATACATACACACATACATACATTACAAACAAAAATGGTAGTATATTAACGTCATTTAAGTTCATAACGTAATTGAAATGAGTCTTTGGAGCCAACTGTAACTATGCTTTGGTCTGTTTGTATGTGTATTTGTATGCATGTTTGTATGTACATGTACATGTTTGTTTGAATGTGTACGTATGTTTACAAAACAACAGACTGTTCTACTAATTACTAATGTTTTACTACAATACAATGTTTGTGTTGGTGCAGATGTTTGAAGATGTTTGTATATGTTGATTCGTATGTTTGTATATATGTTTGTATATGCCGATGTGTATGTTTGTATATGTCGATACGTATGTTTGCATGTGTTTGTATATGTTGTTTGTGTTATAAATGTACTTTTTGGCGTTTCCATGACATCCCCGTGCATGAAATATACTGGTCAGTCAGCACTGTAGATGAAAAACGACAAACGCAAGCACACAGTTAGGCACACAAACACACACACGTACACACACGCAAAATACACACACACTTAGATACACGAAGACACATGGGTACTGAAATACACAGACACACACTCACTCGTGCATAAATGAACAACAAAAACGTAGGTGCGTTGGACGTGTGCAATTCAATAAGTATCAAGTAACAAACTACAAACAGCCTATAAACCCATATATAAGTATATGAGTATGTTTATACAAATATACGTAGATAAAGAGAAAAAAGAGGGAAACAGAGAGAGAGAGAAAGGAAAGAGAGAGAGAGAGAGAGAGACAGAGACAGACAGACAGAAACAGAAAGGGTTATAACGTGTTCACAGTTGTAAAGAATGAAAACGAAAATGTACATTTAAATACTACATATCATAACCAACCATACCCCGTTGTCAACACGGTTTATAAAGTGCATTGTCTGAAAACTTAAAATTGCTCTTAGACTCAAGGCAGTAGATGTGTAATAAAAAAACATATCAAAAATTGACCACGAGAATTCACAGAACAACATTCAAAACTCTTCATTGTGATTACATTAAACCAACCATTAACTAGCCTGTCAACAACAACAACAACAACAACAACAACATCAACAACAACAAAAACATCAACAACAACAAAAACAACAACAAAAACATCAACAACAACAACAGCAATAACAACAACAGCAACAACAACAACACAGAGACTATTGAATGAATGAACCCAAAACAAACCAAACAAACTCACAACGCACCCAAAGATCCTGAAATATCAAATTAAAAGGTTTAAAAGTTAATTTAAGGTGCGATGTAAAACGATACTCCGTGACAAAAAACACTGAATAAGATGTGGTAAGATGGGATAATATGAAGACAAAATGAAGCGCTGTGAATGGTCTCTCATTAATTTATTGATGACGACGACGACGACGATGATGACGACGATAACGATGATGAGGATTATGATTTCTATTGATGATGATGATGATGATGATGATTGCAGTGATGAGGTCTGTGTAGGAATGATTAAAAATAACAAAAGTAAAACAACAATATAATAGCCAGAGTTTGCTACAACAATAACAAATGCAAGTAAATGGCAAACAATCACATCATCGTCATTTTAACTTGAAAAATCTTAAAAATTGATAAATGAATGAATTATTGAAATGAATAAATAAATAGATGAATGAATGAATGAACAAACGAACGAACGAATGAATGAACGAACGAACGAACGAACGAACGAACGAACGAATGAATGAATGAATGAATGAATGAATGAATGAATGAATGAATGAATGAACAAACAAACGATGGATGAACACAAACAAAAACCAATAAATATAGAAGAAGAACAAGCAAAATCAAAAACTTTAAAAAATATGTTTAAGACAAAAGGAAAGAAACAAAGAAAGAGAGAAAGAAAGAGACCTAGAAAGAGAGAGAGAGAGAGAGAGAGAAAGAGAGAGAGAGAGAAAGAGAGAGAGAAGCAAAAATAGATAGTAAGAGTGCAAAATGGAGGAAAATGAAAAACAAACATGCACACGTGTTTATTGAAACTTTCCAAAACAAAAAGTTGATACCTGACGATAAAGATCGCAAGAAGTTGAGATGCGTGTTGTTCATTCCACCATTGTCTTTCCATTCATTCCTCAACATGATACCCTAGTGAAAGCAAATACACTCACACACCCGCACACGCCCACACACACATACATACAAACACACACACACACATACAAACTGACGCATATACAATCTTATACACATACAAAAATACATACAAACATACATACCCACATACAAATATGCATATATACAAACAATATACAAAATAAATACACAACAAATCAGTCATTAAGCAGAATAGCTTTAATTGCACATCGCGAGATTTGTGTATAATTAAATATGTGCTATAATATATATGTATCTATCACTGTATGTGTGTGTGTGTGTGTGTGGGTGTGGGTGTGTGTGTATGTGTGAATAAGCAGGTGTACGCTGAAATTGTATACACATAAAGTACAAAAAACTGTATGTACGTCCGCATACACGCACGCACACGTGGAAGTACACGCCACAATTGTACGCATTCTTTGATCCGTGCGCTGCACACTTAACTAACTTATTCGCACGTGTTCAAATGGACGAATGATATTTGAAATGTATATCTATTTACTCCTCTTTTTTTCTCTCTCTCTCTCTCTTTCTCTCTCTCTTTCTCTTTCTTTCTTTCTCTTTTCCTCTATCGTTCTTTATTCTTTTCCTCACTCTCTTTTTTAATTTTTTTTCCTGGTCTCTTTAAAAGATTACTATTACAGAACTCGATTATTGTATATAATTCTCAATAGTTATTGTAGTAATAACGATAATAATAATAATGATGATGGTAATAAACATCATCATCATCATCATCATCTTCATCATCAACTTCCATTCATTCCGCACACACATACACACGCAACCTGTCAACCCACTGTTTTTATCTTAAACTCAGACGCGTGAGTTACACTAAGACAAGAGAGAGAGAGAGAGGGAGAGAGAGAGAAAGAAAGATAGAAAGATAAAAAGAGAGAAAGAGAGAGATAAAGAGGTAGAAAGATAGCATCCCTTTTTATTATTATAATTATTATTATTGTTGTTATAGTTATTATATTTTGTTGTTAAAATACCTGTCTCTTTAATGTGCTATAATTTTGTTGCTGTTTATTAATTGTTGTTGTTACTGTTGTTTTTATTGAGATGTCTTTATGTTGTAGTTTTTGTATGTTATTGTTATTATTATTATTTTTATTATATATTATATATATTATTATATATATATATATATATATATATATATATTATTTTATATTATCATATATTATTACTTTATTATTGTTGTTGTTGTTGTTATTATTATTATTGTGGTTGTTGTTTGTTATTGTGCTGCCACATATTTCTTATATTGTAAGTTTGGTTGGTTGGATGGATGGAAGGTTGTTCGTTCGTTTATTTAAGTGAGTGAGAAATATGATGATGAAGAAGAAGAAGATGATGGTGGTGGTGATGATGATGGTGGTGGTGATGATGATGGTGGTGGTGATGATGATGGTGGTGGTGATGATGATGGTGGTGGTGATGATGATGGTGGTGGTGATGATGATGGTGGTGGTGATGATGATGGTGGTGGTGATGATATACAAAAAAGAGATGATGTATCGAAGGAAAAATGATGATATAAACGACGACGATGATGAAGTTGCTGGAAATAATGAACAACAACAACAATAATAATAATAATTATTATTATTATTACAATAATGATATATTTGATGATATGGCGCTTCATTTATTGTTTAGTCATCAAGATTTATTTAATAAATTTTTGTGTGTAGAATTTTTAAGAATATTTTTTTATTTTTTTTGCGTTTCGTTCTCAACACATCAATCACTCAATCAGTCACTGCCACTGCAACACCCACCGCTTCGTGATCATCATCATCATCACTATCATCACTATCATCAGCATCGTCGTCATCATCATTATCATCAACAGCAGCACCAGCAACAGCTGCTGCAGTAGCTTCACTATTCTCTTCAACATTATCTCCTTCAGAATCACAATTATCATCGCCATCTACAGAAAAATCCTCTTCAATACTATTATAATTATCACCACCATCATATCGTCATCATCACCATATCGTCATCATCATCATCATCATATCATCATCATCGTCGTCGTCATCGTCACCAGGAACGCCAGTAAACAGGATTCCCATCATGGCCAAACAGACGCTGGACTTGTACGAGCTGTTTAGACTCGTCATATCTAAAGGTAAATAATGAAAATAATAATTATAATTATTATTATAATTATTATTATAATTATAATAATTATAACTACAATAATAATATTATACAAAGGGTACACATATAAAATATATACAAATACACATATATACACAGTGAATACGTTCACAGACACGCGATACAAACAAATGAAAGTCAAAAATTTACATACATTTCACGAACTGATGCAAAAGATACAAATAAAACATACAAAATACACAAAATACAAAAATATAACAAACAAAATACCTAGAATACAAATATACCATGCAAAAAAGACAAGATACAAAATAAAACATACAAAAATACAGAAAATACAAATATTACTTACAAATTACACAAAATACAAATATAACATACACATTACCTAAAATACAAATGTAACATACAAAATTAAACAAAATACAATACAAAAAATACCCAAAATGACATGTTAAGGTGGCTTGGTAGAAGTTATAAACAAGAAGTTATGGAGGGAGATAACCAAAGGCCTCAACCTCCCATCATCAATAACAAGCGCTGCTTTCACGCTCCGAACTCAGTTAGCAATTTTTTTTATTATGTTTTTGATAAAAAAATAGTTTTTTTTGTTTTTTTTTGAAAAAAATAAGTTATTTCAGTATTTCGAAAATGTTTTACTTTTCAAATAGTTTATTTCCGTATGGTTTTTTCAGTTTTTAAAATGAAAATTAGATTTAATAAAGTTATGTTTTGTCTTCTAATGTAAGCATTTGTTAATATATTTGTCAGATGCATTGGAATAGTTATCTTAATTGTAGTCATTGTCTAGTTTTATTCATCATCATCATTATCATCGTCGTCGTCATTATCACCATCATCATCACCATCGTCATCATTGTATCGCTCTTTCCATCATAAGCTACGCATCAAACCCATCCATCAATTTTCACGAATATATTAAATCACCCATATCACCATTATTACGGACAGTCATCATCAACAAAAACAAACAACACACACGCGCACAAACACACGCACACAGACATACACACGCACACACACACAGGCATACACATACACACACGCATACAAAAAAAACCAATCAAACACTAGTTCTTTCAATTTCATCCTTAATAATCGCCAAACCTTTACCCAAAGTTATAAGCTTTCACCATCACTACCTCAAATACCCTCTCGACATCAACATCTTAATACCCCAACAATACAAACCGTAATATCGTGACGTCACGATGACGTAGGTCGTACATGTTGTCCTCTGCTGCTGGCTCATAACGGCAGATATTATTTTATATATAGACGTATACCTACAATACATACACTCACGCACGCTCACACGCACACACACACGCACACACACACGCACACACACACATATACATATATATATATAATATTATATATATAATTATGCGTGATTTATGTTATCTAATGGTAAAGTAGAATTAGGATGATGATGACAAAGAGAGTAATCACATGTGACAAGTAGATTTAACTGATCCACTCATTCATTCATTTATCAATTCGTTCATTCATTCATTTTTTTCGCCATGCATTCGTTTCATTTTTTTTATTCATTTTTTCATTCGTTTCATTTTTCTTTTATAAATAAATTAAATAACAAATTAATCATCATCATCATCATCATCATCATTATCGTAACCTACAAGATGCTCCACATTACAGTGTCTTACGGACTGTTTACATTCTGGGCGGACAGTTGCGATAATTATGACGAAGAGGATGATGATGATGATGGCGATGATAACGATGATGATGATAATGATGACGATGGCGATGATAATGATGACGATGATGACGATGATGCTGATGATGATGATGATGACTATGATGATGATGATGATGACTATGATGATGATGATGATGACTATGATGATGATGATGATGACTATGATGATGAGGATGAGAAGAATGACAATGACAGTAGTGGCCTTATAAATCCAATATATTACATTGCCCGCCTTCGCTGCACATGTCCATATAAGGCCACGCGAGTTACGTCACTCGAGTCATTTATTTGGCGCTTCATTTTTTATTGTTTTTTGCGTTTTCAATCTCGAGATATTTATTGCAAAGTTGCTACAATCGTTACAGACTAATACCTTCTTTTCTATAAAATTGTCATCTTCACGTCACATGATCATCAGCTTCTGCATCTACGTTAATCCTAAAAATCATCACATCAATCACGCTCATCACATTTGGCATCACTGACTTTGGGCATCAGATTGATAATGTTAAAACTTCCATTGTTTTAAACTTCACAGCCATGTTTTAGCGCCATCACACCCAACATCCGTCATTATCGCCAGAATCTCCTCAAATCTTTTACACTCGCATTTTACAAACCATCACATCTTTACTCTTAAACCTACAATGACTGACCGACTGACTGACCAGTCAACTAACCATGCCAATCGACCAGATACATGAAGTACCTCTACCCATACGAGTGTGAGAAATTGAAATTAAGCAGCCTCTCAGAACTCCAATCGGCCATCGATGGCAATCGAAGAGAAGGCAGGAGGCCCGGGTTCGATTTTCCACCGTTTCCTCCAATGGGCCCTGGTGCACCTCACCTGGCCAACTTATTGGGGGGACTGCCACTTCCTCCTCAACCGCCCCATACGCCAGTTATGGGTGGTCCCGGTGGTGTGGTGGTCAATGGTGGCCTGAGGAATTCAGTTCCTGGTTTGATTTAAATTTTTTTATTTTTAGATTTGTATTTTTTGTTTTTTTGGTTATTCGACTTGTTTTGTTTTTTATGCTCCAAAATTCAAAAATATTTACTGTTTGTAAAGTCCATAATTGTAATGGAGGTATTAAATTAATCAAACAACTGCGATTAACATGCACCAGATAATAACACACACCAGTTCCAAAAATCCTATGCATACACCACACATGCATACACATAAATACACATAAACATACACGTACACATACACGTACACGTACACATACATAAACACATAATTGACAGGCATACATTCTTCTGTTCGGGCCATAAAGTGTTGTATATTAAAATTTTATTTATGCTCGTTTCAAGCATCAAACAAACGACGTATAAACTAAACATGCACGCATTTGTATCAGCATACGTATATATACACATGTATGTTTGTGTATGAGTGTGCTTATATTTGTGTACATATATGTGCGTATACATACAGGTATTTGTGTATGAGTGCGTATATATGTGTATGTATGTATGTGTATGTGTGTGTGTATGTATATATATATGTATGAATGTGTGTGTGCGTGTGCGCGCGTATGTAGAGTTGGCATATTTCTTACGATTTAGCATGAAATTTGCAACAACTGCGTTGCTTTTGAATACGGTAATTAATAACACGCCTTAGCATGAAATCATAAATACGCAGCCGTAAGCCAACGTACCTTACATACAAACAGATACAAACCTGCATACACAGAAATACAGACACGTACAGGCAAACATACGCGCACATACAAACATACAAGCAGATACATCCAAGTAGAAGATACAGACACGCACATACAAACAGGTTTAAACTTACGCACACATACAAATACATAAGCAAATACGACTATACATACACACATACACATACATGCGCAATTAAATGCGTGTAAGACAAAAGTTCTTCTATCTTCCAGTTTTATATGTGCATCTTCCCTCTTTAACATCATCCAAATTATACAAAAAACCACATATACAGTAAAACACACTACAACAACAACGTCACATTCAATACAACACGATACAACAACAATATATACAATACAAAGCAATACAAAGCAATACAACAACAACAACAACGTCACATTCAATACAACACGATACAACAAAGAACAATATATACAATACAACACAATACAACAACAG
>NW_008704544.1:1923621-1929397 GCF_000326865.2 Helobdella robusta
ATGTATGTATGTATGTATGTATGTATGTATGTATGTATGTATGTATGTATGTATGTATGTATGTATGTATGTATGTATGTATGTATGTATGTATGTATGTATGTATGTATGTATGTATGTATGTATGTATGTATGTATGTATGTATGTATGTATGTATGTATGTATGTATGTATGTATGTATGTATGTATGTATGTATGTATGTATGTATGTATGTATGTATGTATGTATGTATGTATGTATGTATGTATGTATGTATGTATGTATGTATGTATGTATGTATGTATGTATGTATGTATGTATGTATGTATGTATGTATGTATGTATGTATGTATGTATGTATGTATGTATGTATGTATGTATGTATGTATGTATGTATGTATGTATGTATGTATGTATGTATGTATGTATGTATGTATGTATGTATGTATGTATGTATGTATGTATGTATGTATGTATGTATGTATGTATGTATGTATGTATGTATGTATGTATGTATGTATGTATGTATGTATGTATGTATGTATGTATGTATGTATGTAAGTTTGTATGTATGTATATGCATATTTAGATGCTTATTTATGGTTATGTTTACCATCCATCTATCCTTCATTCTTTCATTCAAAAACATCTTGTATCTTTCTTTCTTTCTTTTTATTTATTCATTCATTCATTCATTTGTTCGTTTGTTCGTCCGTCCGTTCGTTTGTTTGTTCGTTCGTTCATTCATTTATTCATGCGTTCATTCGTTCGTTCGTTCGTTCGTTCATTCATTCATTCATTCATTCATTCATTCATTCATTCATTCATTCATTCATTCATTCATTCATTCATTCATTCATTCATTCATTCATTCATTCATTCATTCATTCATTCATTTTTACACTCCTTCCTTCCAGTGACTTAGTTATCATTGAAAGGATATGGCTTTCCTCCATATGCTTCTATTATAATTAATAGCAGGTAAATTTCATGTGCAGAAATGAATAAATAAAAAATGTATACAACTATATACATAAACAATACAAATACATACATAAATATGTGTGTGTCTGCGTGTGTGTCTGCGTGTGCGTGCGTGTGTGCGTGTGCATGGGTTTATGTGTGTGTACACATAGCCCAGACGAGCAAATACCTTATTTCAACACTTGTGAAATTATGCCGTATGTCTAATTCCATTTTTCATAATTCATCAAATGAGTGTTGGTATGCATTTCGTCCGTACTTCTAATAGTAATTACACGCACATATACAGATACATGCACACATACACTCACACACACTTTCTATCTCTTTTTGCCTCTCTCTCTCTCTCTCTCTCTTTCTCTCTTTCACACATACACACACAAATACACATATACACTCTCTCTCATTTTTTTCTCATTCTCTATTTTTCTTAAGCAAACACACAAACACACACACACTACATATAAGTGTGTGTGCGTGTGTGTGCGTGTGTGTGTACGTGCATATATATTTTTTTAACGCGCAACTGCATAAAAATGCTGTTGATTGTTTGTTTTAACGATATGAAAAACAATTATTAGTTTTTATTGAATACATGTGTGTATGTGATGATAATTAGTTAACGCATGCATCATAAATGTATGTGCGTGTTTATGTATGTATGCATATGTATGTGTGTATGTATATACATGCGTGTGTATATGTAAGTGTGTATGTATGTGTTGTGTATGTGTGTGTGTGTGTTGTGTTGTGTATGTGTGTGTGTTTGTGTGTTTGTGTGTGTGTGGTGTGTGTATATATCGTCAAGTATTAAATGAAAAAAAAAACTGACTGATTCGTTAACAATATTTCGTGCAACAATAAACTGACTAGCCGTGTATAAATCAAAGGCGGTGTTGAAATATCTCATAAAAATATTATAACAAATAACATGAACTTTTAATTGCTTCTTGCTGATGATGTCTGTATGAAATGAAATGTCTGTTTGTTTATGTGTAGGTGTGTGTAATTACGACCTATGTGTGCGTGCGTGCGTGTGTGTGTGTGTCAAATTTGTGTGGATCACTTTTCAGTAATTTAAAAAAGTTACTGTGAATATAACTAACCTTGCTAACCTTGTTTAAAAATCAATCATCTATAGGCGAGGACAGATCTTCGCAGCAGTCGCAGCAGCCACCACCTCCGCCACCTGCCGCCGCTTTCCTGGCGACATCAGCGATGCAACATCTACACATGGGCAACCATCACTTTCGGTCGTTTATGGCAGAACACGACGCTCGTCTGATGCATGAAGCTGCTGCTAGGGCGATGGAGCAGGTCGCCAAACGAGTTGAGGAATCTGCGAGGTCGGCTATGAACCAACAGCAGCAACAATTGCAACAACATCAATTGCAACAACTGCAACATCATCAAATGCAGCAGCAGCAGCAACAACATAGACAGACACCATCTTTCAAACAGGAAGATGTTGGTTGCGGGCAACAACAGAATGGTAGAAACAGTTTAACGCCAGTCATGAACAAAAGATTTTTTGAAGAGTCGGTCTTACAGTCAAGATTCAACACCAATAACAACAACAACAACAGCAACAACAACAACAGCAACAACAGCAGCAGCAGCAGCAACATCACTAACAACAACTTGAATGGTGTCGTTGGAATGCTGCCCCAACCTTTCCTATTAAACACACCCACATTTTCTGGTCCACTGACGTCTAAAATTAAAATAACAAGTATGAACATCACCTAGAAAAAATCAATCTTCGTAAAACATTTTCACAATTTTAAAAATCATTTCCGTCAAATTAACTTTTAAATATGAATTTTCTTCCTTACAAATTTCCAGATAACTCGAGGACAGAGCAGGAGAACTCGATGACGGTCAGCATGGAGATCAATGGAACGATCTATAACGGGGTTCTCTTCGCTAATTCTCCCCCAGCAATACACGCCTAACTTAGCAGTGTTGTTATTGTTATACCGCATAAAGTATTATTAGTTGTAGTAGGTTACACACACACACTCTCTCTTTCTCTCTCTTTCTCTCTCTCTCTCTCTTTCTCTCTCTCTCTTTCTCTCTCTCTCTCTTTCTCGCTCTCTTTCTATCTCTCTTTTTTTCTCTATTTTATTCATTCCCCCCCCCTCTCTCTCTCTCTTTCTCTCTCTATCTTATTCATTCCCTCTCTCTCTCTCTCCATCTCTCTCGCGCTTTCTGGTGGTTACTTCGTTTCTCTTTTTCTTTCATTCTTTCATCATATTTCTCTTTTTTTCTTTTTCTTTCTCAGTCTCTCTCTTTTCTCTCTCTCCCCCCTCTCTCTCTCTCTTTTGTACTCTTTTTCTTTTTTACTCTTACTCTTTCTTACTCTATCTCTATCTCTCCTCTTTATATCTCTCTTTGTCCAATTTTTATTAGATTTTTCAGAAAAAATTATTTGTTTAGTACTGATTAAACGATACACCACTTCATTAATTAGTTACCCTCATAGTTCTAGTTAAAACAATAATTCTTTTTTGATGTTTTTTTTCTTTATATTTTTATTTAATTACAATTTTAATGTGGATAAATTAAGGTTGAAATCAAAGACTTTTAACATTTTACGGTTAAGTTATTAAAAATACTGTTGTAATTTTTTTATTTTTCTTTAGTGTTTCATGTGTATAGAAACATTTTGCTATGGTATTTATTGGTTTGTTTGTGTAGATATGTTTGTTTGTGTGCGTGCGTTTGTTTGTATGTGTGTTTGTTTTTTTGTTTGTAGGTGTGTGTGTTTGTTTGAGTGTATGTAGTGTTCTTCTTAATCTCATTCTTAACTGTTTTTCGATATTTTCCTCATTACGTTTTTCAAAAAAAATTTTTTTTTATTATAATAATGTCGACTGTTTGTTTGAAAAAAAACTAATAGCTTACCACATTCGTATTGATATTAAATAAAATTCAACGTTAAAAACCACATACAGTCTTCAGAAATGTGAATTTGTTTGTATCTGTTCGAAACCAATTAGCATACGTCACTATTTGACTGAAGTTACGCACACGCACACACGCACGCACACACACACGCAGTCACTAGCAATCACATCATTTCAACGCATTCTCGTCCCACGTATATACCATTTAATAGCATGTTAATAAACAATATAACAGTCAATCTTCAATCTAACTTAACCAACAAACATTCAGCCGTATATAACGTGAATTTATTACACACACCACACTCGCATACGCACGCACACATGCACATATACACACACACAGACAAACAAGCACACGAAAACATAGTGACAATGAATTTTCTTTTGATGAAGCTTTTTCATTAAAATCATCTATCATTCATATATTTGCATTCATCTTTGTCATCCCATAACCTATTTTACGATCCACATGTTCACACACCCTACGTATAATCACCCACACATACACACATACACACACACACACACACACACACACACACACACACACCATACACGCACACACACACACACACACACACACACACACACATATATATATATATATAATTATGATTGCAATTCTACATCTACTTACATTATACAAATTTTTTTTTCAAATGAATTTTGTAGTTAATTAGAATCCTTCTTCACAGACGTGTGTGTATGTGTGTGTACTTATGTAAGTGTGTGTGTGTGTGTGTTTATTCACGTATGTATGTTTATACTTACGTATGTATGTGTAGATATATGTACGTATACATGTCTAATATATTTATCTGGATGCATGGATGGATGTGTGTATGTATGTGTGAATGCATTTGCGTGTCTATGTGTGATGTGAGCGTTTGTATTCATAGTCCTGAGACATAGATGACAAACTGGAATTCAACAAGACCAACAATTAACGACTTCCACCTAATCTGTTACATATGTACGTCTGCTGTCCGTGCCGTATAGATTAATTAAATTACATTAAGTTTATCATAGAGCGAATAAATTTAAGCCACACTTCTTCAAACTCTTGGGAGAGTTTTGAAATTCACAGTTGAAGAAGATAAATTTAGGTTACTTCAATTAATTCAATTAACGCAATTAATAACTTGACCTCCACAATGTATTAAGCTAAAAGAATTTTTTTTTCAATTCTTATTATATTACACAACAACAAAAAAACAATTCCGAATCATCAATATTCATTTCGATACTATTTCGATATTATTTCGATATTATTTCGATATTATTTCGTGATTGTATCGACACTATATCGATTCAATTTTTATTATTTACACAATAAAAAAAACAACTTTGAATCATATGTACTATTGCGTCACTATTTCGAGACTATTCCGATACTACTCCGATACTATTCCGATACATATTAAACTAAATAAACCAAAAAATTCCGAATGGAGTAAGAAAAGAACATTAGCGAGGAGGTAATGAGTATTCGCTATTAATTACGACAACCATCAATTGCTTGGCGTCACGTTGCAGACATTTCCCCCCAAAAAAAACACTAAAAATTCATTTATGACGTATTATTTTATGTAGTACGTCTATAACGGGCAAAGATATAAATACACAGACACACATACAATACAATACACACATACACATGTTCACGAGCACACATCCCTTACATAATCATACTCGAATTTGTGCATAAACTTACATACTCACACACATACGTACCAGCAAATAAACACACACGCGCGCATACAAACACACGCACACACAAACAAACACACACGCACACAGACACACACACATACATTCATACGTAAATAGTTATGCGTTCATCTAAGTATAGAGCGTCTTCCTCTCTCTTTTGAGGTTATGAAGCTTTCTCATGATAAT
>NW_008704544.1:1929519-1937019 GCF_000326865.2 Helobdella robusta
ATCTCCATGCTCCGTATTTGCACTGATAATGAAAAACATCTTTCATTAATTACTAACAGTAAGAGATATATCTAGATATATACACAAATATCTAGATATATACAAACATATCTAGATACATACAAACATATACATCTAGCTGATTTATTAACTTAAATTTCAATTTAAAAAATAAAATTACCATGTTATCTTTATCTGTTACAGACAAAAATGTATATTAAATGTACGTTTATTTATTTAACTAATTAAAATAAAGTTTAAAGGGTCAAAAAAATGATAAGAAAATAATTTTTCAGACATAGACATACATCATAATTATCAGCCAAAACAAAACGCAGTATACATTTATACAATACAAGGATGGAAAAATAAGAAAAAAAATCTAAATACAAAAATCTTATTAAAATTTTTTTTTTCAAAATTGGACTTTATCAAAGTAAGTTTCATTCATTGTTAGTTTGTCAATTATTGGTGGAGTGTACAGCAAAATGGTGCAGAACACCATGCAAGAGAAAAATGACACCACCATGATGACCACCCATATAGGAAACATGTACTTCTTGCCAGTCATCTTTAACAGCTCTGAATTGTATTTTAAATTTAATTTTAAAATATTAGTATGATTTTAACTTTAATTTGAAGTCTAATGTACACATGAAAAATTGATATATATTTTTCAATTCTATTATTAATAAATATAATAGAGCATTATTTTTATAAAACGATGTAAGCAATTAATTAATGTTTATTAATTGATTAATCAATTATTCAATTAAATAATTAATTAATTAACCAATTTTCTTCTGTATACTTGTTTCCATTTCAAGAAAATCTTTCACGGAATAAAATGTTAACGATCAACACTTTGAGAACTTGAAGACTCTGAATGGATGAGGAGACGATGACTAAGTAAAATAGAATGACTTTAAATTTTTAAAACTTTAAAAGTTTAAAAACATTCCACAGAGCTTTCAACATTGATTGTTTTCATTTTCATTTTCTCTTCTAATGTTCTAAGGCTAACGCTAACCTCTTCTAAATTCTAAAGTAAACTAATAATCTATGAATATCTAATGCTAATTTACTATTAATTATAATAATAGTACCAAGTAACAAGAATAAGACAATAAGTAAAAAAATTTTAAACTGCTAACTAAATTCTCTAATAATTAAAAAACTATAAAATAATTAATAAATGCTAAAAAAATTACTCTAATTTTTTTAATGTCTAATCAATAAAAACCACCAACCAACCCACCTAATCAATATATTTTCAAATCAATCAACGACTTGTTTATATTAGTTAATTAATTAATTAATTTAATAACTGTTGTTCAGCCATTTTTGTGAAAAAATTTGTATTATTTTTGCTTACAACTTGAATTTGGATTTACATCAAACTTTAATTCACTTTTACACCATCAAATAACTAAGATCATAGAATTAAAATTCATTACGTAACACTAATTATTCACGCAAATTATCGCAATTCAAGTGATTGTATGGCATTGTTTAAACCACAAATTTGTTAAAAAATTTTGTCTAACTTAATTTTTGTGTATGCTACTAAACCAGCTCGCGATCGCTTCAATCTAATCAAATCAATCAAAAGCAGTAGAGGTAGTGGTAGCAGCTGTAGAAGCGGCTGTAGTAATAGCAGCAGTAGTGATATTAATGGTAGTATTAGTGGTAGTAATATTTTTCTTGTATTGCAGTAGTTAAAACATAAAGTGTATGTTGGCCGGTTTCTATTTTGATGAAGACGATGATAATTTATCGGAGTCATTTTATATTTCTATTCTTCTTATTATTATTATCCTGATGATGATAGTGAATAAGAATCCTACTTTATTTTCTCATTAGATTGATTAATTAGCTAGGCGCAGACGATATGAAATTCAATGGTTAATAATGCATATTTCATTTTGATTGAAGGTCAATTAACGATCAAGATGACGTGTCAGTTGTTACTGGAACCTTGCTACGAAACATTCTCACGCTTCTATTGAAGTAAAATAGCCAGCAACGACTGTAGTAGGGTCAACAATTAAAAATTTTTGAATCGAATATTAAGTACCTACCTAGCGTGTGTCAATCATCTGCACCCTCTTTCTCTATCAATCTATCTCTCGCGAGCTCTCCCCATCAACATTGTACCTTATATCTTTTTCAATATTGTATCATGCATCTCTTTTTTTCCTCAATATTATATCTTGTATCTTTCTCTCAATATTTTATCTTCATTTCTCCCCCACCCTCTCTCTCACCCTATTTTATTTTGTGTCTCCCTTAGTTGTCTCTCTTTTTATACTGTTTCTTTTTCTTTAGCGCTCTCTCTCTCTCTTTCGTACTTTTTCTTCTGGTTTCCATTTCTCTCTCTCAATGGAATTATCTACATAGCCCAGATTTGATGTTTCGATATGGAAATTGAACTATAATACTCAACACTTAACTGGGATGCTTGGTTTCATGTTGTGCATTGAGTATAAAATACTACTTCATTCTCCACTTACTTCTTTTTCATCTTTGTTTGACTTAGCAGTTCAGCATCTGTAAATGTTCTTAATTCAAACGACTTTCAAGGATAACATCCAAAAATTAAATTCAAACAAAACATGTCTGAACATAAGAGCAAAAATGATAATGGAATTGATGATGATAACATTTATAATGGGGAAGGCGATAATGATGGTAACAATGATGGTGAGCAGGATTACGAAGATGATGATGAAATAACAGTTCATATACCACGGAAAATGATAACATAATCACCAACAACATCAGCAACAACTGTAATGATAATAATAATAATAATAATAAGAGAAGGTATTACAAAGTTATGTCCAATCATTGATTAAAAATAAAAACAGTTTATATTTAATGTTTGCGTGTGTGTGTGTGTGTGTGTGTGTGTGTATGAGTGTTTACGTGTGTCTATGTACGTGTGTGTGTACATGTGTGTGTACGTGTGTGTGTGTGTGTGTGTGTACTTTGCTGATGACGATAAGGTCGTCGATAATGAAATAATTAATGATGATGATATCAATAAATATAGAAATGATGAAGAAGGTACAAATGATGAAGATGATACAGATGATGATGAAGACGATGACGTTGATAAAAGAGATGATGATGATGAAGAGGCCGGTTAATCAGGTGAACATCTGTGATTATAAACTGTAAGCATTCAGTAAAAAAGTGCACAGTATGTTCGTATTGTACGTATACAATATGTTATTGTTTTGATGTTCATACGCACACATACACACCCACACACACACACCCACATACACACACACACACACACACACATACATACATACATACATACATACATACATACACACACACATACATACATACATACATACATACATACATACATACATACATACATACATACATACATACATACATACATACACACATACATAAATACATAAACACTTACATACATACATATATACATTCAAGATACAAACGTATATACCAACCTCTGAGCAAAGATGTTATATCGGACGTGTACATCAATAAAGAGAAAAATTACATTTGCATGATGGCTTTGGTATAACACTACGAAAATATTTTATACATTTATTCATAATGACTTAATACTAAAAGAAATATGTCCATTGTTGGTTGATTGCACTTTAGTTAGAAGTTTTTTTTATTCAGCGTACATTTTCTGACTGAGTCATTATTGTATATATTTGATTTACTAACAAATCATTCAAAACTGGATTATAAAGAACATTATTTCAAGAATGTTTTTTATATCTTTATCAAAATAAATTATATTTATTTAAAATTAAACAGTGAATATATTAAAATTGATTTTGGATGTATGTATACGAGCTGCGTTTGAGTTGAAAAATCGAGTTGATGTTAACCTCATTTAACAACAACAACGAGGAGAAAAATCAAAATAAAAGAATCAAACATTCAGGTTCTACATTTTTTTGCCACTTTCATCATCGTTTTCATCATCATCATCATCATCATCTTCCATTCACCATCGGTGCATTCATCGTCATCATTTCATTATCATCAATGCTGTCGTTCATACCATCATCATCGTCGTAATCGTCGTCGTCATCATCAACATCGTTATCATCAACATCGTCTGATTTCCATTGTAAAATAACCCAGAACAATAATAAGATGAATTGCAAATATAAACTGTTGCAATAATAACATTCAAAGATCTTTTAAAACAGATATTTCTAATTTAAAATGGCATTCCAACTTTTTACTGAGCAGACTCAACAAGCAATGCCAGCAACTTCAATAACAACACCACTGACGACAGCACCAACTACAACAGAAGCAACGACACACTTGCTACTAAAACAGCCACCACCACCACCACCACCACCAATGACGACAACGACGACATCAGCCACACACAAAAACGTCTGCTAGACTACGATTCGGGTAATGGGGAAGACTTGTTGCCGGGAGATTCAAATCAGCTGTCACCTGGTGATCCTTTGGCGGCTGGCTCCGTCGAGCGATTCTCCGATAACTTGACCCCACCCAATGACCCCAACCACCCTTCCGTAAAATCTGACGGCCTCATTTTATCTTCCTCCCTCTCCAAAGATTCACTATCTCCATCATCTTCTTTCAAAGATTTTAGTCAACAACAATTACAACCTCGTCAAAAGAGTGAGGTTATGATAGCAAATGTTGTTTTTTTTTATGTAGGAAAAATATCGATACTACTACTACGACTGCTGCTGCTGCTACTACTGCTACTTCTTCAACTACTACTTTTACTACAATTTCTACTACTTTTATTAATATGATATAATATATAATGATATAAATGACAAAAAAAATGATAATTAGAGTCACACGATATCTGGATGTTGTCAAAAGCTAATAATGATGAAAAATATTAGTGATGATGATAACGATGGTGATGATGGTGGTAGTGATGTTGATGAAGATGATATCATATGAATAAATTAATGATGACGATTATTATTTATCTTCTATCAGCCCCTAGATACAAGCTTAATCACACAAAACATGGAAAGGCAATCATCTTCTGCTTTCAAAGGTTGCATTTTCATTTCATTTGATGTGTACACACACACACACATTTACATGCACACACACAGACTCGCATGCAAACAGACACGCACAAACACAGACACGCACAAACAGAGACACACAGAGACACGCACACACACAGACACACACAACAATTAATGTTATCAGTTAACTTTCACAGTTAATAATTTAATAATTTCACGCAAATTTGTATTTTATGTAAAAACATAAAAAATTATTATTATGAATGAAATGAAGCAGCGAACACACATACAGAGAGAGAGAGAGAGAGAGAGAGAGAGAGAGAGAGAGAGAGAGAGAGAGAGAGAGAGAGAGAGAGTATAATATAACATGCAAATGCACGTTATTGAAAGTTATTATCGATTTAGTCACATGTTTCAACTGTTTAATGTTTGCAAATGTATTTCTTTCTATATTTATTTATGTATTTATACACTACTGAGGATTTTTTATTACTTCAAGAATATAGAGATTAATATTATTTTCAAAGTGACTTCAGGTACAATTGCATCGTTACGTGAATAAACTGTTACAAGCTATTGCCATTTGTCTTATCGTGTCATCACTTTTTCGTCGTCGTCATCTTATTCTAAATATAATTTCATTTTAAATCATTTTAAATAATTTCTTTTCTAAAATTTAAATATCATTCTGATTCACAAATGAGACAATTTTTAAATTTCTAAACATTTTCTGGTTTCAGTAATGAAAAAGAAAACATAAAAAAAATTCTTTATCTCAGGAAAAATAAACAGTATCGCTATTTTCAAATTTTTCCAGATAGTTCATTAAACCCAAACGATATTTTCAACCGCGGCGACACTTATCCACTCACCACCACTGCCACCACCAACGACAGTAACAACAACAACAACCTGCAAAAACAATTAACATGGATGCAAAGAAATATGGATATGTTGAAACAGGAGGTATAAGAAATATATTCATCTCAGTAACTTATTATTATCAATATTATTATTATTATTATTATTACCCATTATAATTGTCGGCATCAAAAAATTAACCCACTTTTTCGAATTAATTCCTCCTCACACAAGAATGCAGCTCTGGAAAAAGCTCTGACAGCTACAGGCCGACCGAACGACAGCCGCAACAACTACAACGACGGCAGTGGCTGGATGATTGAGCAAGCCATGGACCCTACGCCACTTTCCTCCTCTGCAACAATTCGTCCCAATCAGAATGCCGCCCTGCTCTCCAGTTTCAAAATTGAAATGGCTACGTTTAAGGTAAATTAAAATGGGATGGTTTAGCGTTAGACCAGATAAACGTTCGTTTTTTTAAAAAGTTGTTGGGGTATTATAAGTTGATGTCTTTAATAGCAAACTATATCTTTTTTATTTATTCTAGAATATTTTTTAAATTTATTATTTAGATCATTTAAAATTATAAAAAAAAATGAAATTATTTAAAATTCATATTGAAATTCTAAACGGCATTACGACAGTCAGAACTTTCGAGAGTAAGTTCCTCCTTAGAAGCCTGCGAGTTGGGTCGCAAGTCCCTGTCAGATAAGTGGGTGACCAGCTTGCAGGCCAGTCTGCAGCAAATGAACGCCGCTCTGAGGCAGCTGCTCGTGCAGAATCTTGAAAACCCCATCGAGAAATCTATGGTTCGGTGCATGAATTTCATTTTTATTTTCGATATCAGTTTGAAATTAGCCTTATAAAGAATATTTTTTTTCATATCATCTCGATATGTTCAGTTCTTATTTTTACAATATTATTCAATTTGTATGATAATTATTAATATAACACCAAAAAACACAATCCACCAAATCAGATCAGCTCGTTACAAGGTAGATTGAAATCAACGGAGGAGCGTCTGAGGATCAATCGCAGGGAGGGGGTTGATAATTTGTCGAAAGCGGAGGAGAGATTGCTCATTGAAAATGCTAATTATCAGGTTTTCATCTTCATACCTTATATTGAGTTTTTTTTATATTTTTGTTGTACTTTTTTTAGTGAATGTTCTATTTTTAGTGAATGTTCTATTTTTAGAAGATGTTTTATAAAATGTCTAATTAATTTGAATTAATTCCTCACACAAGAATGCTTGATTCACTTTATTATTCAATTTAAAAAAAATTCTTTTTATTTTAGTTATACAATTTAACCTTTCTAATATTCACTAATGTCAAATCAGTTTCATTTTGTCGCTAAGATTTCTTACTGCAACAATTGCCCTGTACAAAAATGCAGACCTCTGAAAACGAGTTGCGTCGAAAAGTTCACCAGATGAACAGCCAACTTGAGAACATAAGAAGGAAACAGCATAATTTGGTTGAGGTGTTTCAGAGGTTAAAGGTCAAAGCATCGGAAAATGGACACATTGATGTCGTAAGTGAACGTTTATTGTTGTTAGTTGGTTGGTTTGTTGATTGGTGAAAAACTGCCTTGA
>NW_008704544.1:1939519-1964046 GCF_000326865.2 Helobdella robusta
GAAACAAATACTAGACATATCGCAAAGCAACGAGACAGACTTGAGGAGAGAGCTGAAGATGAATAAGGAGTGGCTAGACGCTGTGAACACGCAGCTTATTGAAAAGGATAAACAAGTCTCGTCTCACACACGTTTTTATTTGATTAATTAATTAATTAATTATCTTTATTTCGCTTTGCTATTAATTTCTTGAGACGTTAAACTTCGCGCGATGGCTTATTTAATTTATGATCAATATTGTTACCATTAGTCATTTCTGCCTATAAGATTATCCAAATTTGAAATCAGAAAAATTTGTTTAAATTAACGGACATATCACTGATGCAACTTATGGTAACATTAAGAGGTATTACAACAACACGGCAAAAAACAATACAAACATACAAATACAAACATACAAACACAAACATACAAATACAGACATACAAACCGAAATGCCATACTCAAAATACCTTCCATTATACCATTTCACTGCAGTTAAAATTAGCAGAGCTTGATCGAGGTTCAGTAAGTAGATTGATGGAAAAGGATAAATTGAGTTTCGATTCAACTACTGCTACTACTGCTGCTGCTGCAGCCGCTGATAGCACTGGTGGCAATGACGTAAGATTCATAAGACAGGCTCTCGAACTTGATATTATGGTTCGTTTGATGGTTCTTCCACCTCTTGAAATCGCCAAAAGTTTTGGTCTACCTAAGTTTACATCATATTATATTATCAATTGACAACAGTTTTACTATAATCGTCGTCTTTGTTTCAGTCATCATAATCATAATAATTGTTATCATCATCATCCTCATCATCATCATCGTCGTCGTCGTCATCATCATCATCACCACCACCATCATCATCACCACCACCATCATCATCATCACCACCACCATCATCATCGTCATCATCACCACCACCAACATCATCATCATCATGACTACCAGGCATCGAAAAACGCCCTTGACACGACGTTGAAAGAAAACATAAGGTTGAAGATGGCCTTGGAGCAGGCAGCACGTGACCTCGTCATCGAACGTGACGTCACGAGTTCCGCTACTTACGACAAAATGGCGCTGCAACAACAATTATATGTCTGTTTTGTTGGCAAATGTTTTTTTTTTTATTAAAATTTTTGCCAAGTTTTTGCAAAAAAAAATTTGATAAACTAATCCTGATAGGTTAAAATTTATTCATTCCTGTAAATGTTTTAAGACAGTACCCTGCATAAAAACCGTTTTCTCCATTATAATCGCACACACACGTACACACACACGCACACACTCACACACACACGCACGCACACGTACGCACACACTCACACACACACGCACGCACACGTACACACACACACGCACAGACTTCATTAGAAGAGAAAGCAAATGAAGCGAAAGAGAGGGAGAAACTGCAGATGGAACTTGCCCTGTTGAAACTTGAAAATCAAAAACTGACATCCACACTTCTACAGCAAACATCTTCATCATCATCTTCCACCACATCACCATCACAGCGAGAAAAAGAACTAAGAGAGGCCTACGATGGTGTTGGTGTCATTGACGACTTTTTTTTACGTTTTTTCATGCAAATTGATGTTTTTAATGTATTTTTACGTACGTTTAATGTATTTTACATTGTTATTAATGTTAACTGATACATCAATGTTGATTTCTTGAACAGCTTGCAGTAGAATTAGCAAAATCGAAGCAGGCGTTAGATAATAAAGAGAAAGAAAATTTATTCTTACAAGACACATTACAGTTGGATATTTACTTTTTAATCCAATTATACATTTTAGGATTTGTCACATTTGAACGTTTTAATTTGTCATATTTTAATGTTTCAATTAACGAAATTAATTATACACAATAATTATAGTTAATGAGGGCAAACTGTTAAAAATATGTTAATTAATATATCATACCATTGGCAGGTTCATTTTGAAATCAAATAAGGATGGTAAGTACTGCTGGTTACAACTATTTACTATTGCAACTATTACAATTATTTACATTAATGCTCTTAGATATCGAACTGTTTTTGTTCTTTTTTACGAAGCTCTGACAAATGCAAAACTGCTTCTTTTAATTTAACTTTCTTGCTACAAGTCTGAAACATCTCGATAGGCCACATGTAATACCCAAGCATTACATTGTACGTACATGGCACATGATCGCTTTTGGATTTGAGTTTTTGAGCTTCGAACCGAACAGATAGTATTTGAACCAGGTCATCAGGCAATAACAGTGCAAGACATGGCGCTTCTATCGACTGAGCTAACATACCGACTGTTGGTTTGGTTCATTTAAGTTTTTCGAGTATTAATATAACGTTTCTTTTTATATTTTTCCGCCACGCTTAGCCTGACAAGCCGCAACCATGCCAGAGTTAAACTGTGATAACATTATATAAAATTACAAATTGAACGTTTTCGTCGACTCCAACATTAACAAGAACGACAACATCAACAATTAAAAAATCCTGCAACAACAACATCATCATCGTCAATGATAACCACAGCAACGACAACGCTGACACAACATACAGAAACAGTTTAGTTACAACAACAGAAACAGCCAGCAACAACCTTTATCAACCATCCCCAAAACAACAACAAATGTTGAAACTTTTATATAACAAATACTCTCATTCAAATGCCAAATAACATTACGTCCGTTGCAACAACAACTCACAAACAATACATGTACGTGCAGCACATGCTTAATATAACGCTACTTACAGCTTACTAACAAAATCTTGCGACACACACACACACACACACACACACACACACACACACACACACACACACACACACACAAACACATCATAGACATGTGTACTTAAGAAATATTTTTTATTGATGATATTGCTAAATGTTATAAATTCATGATATACTAACATTTCTGTTTATTTGTGCATTTATGTACGTATGTAACTCAACTGTGTGCGTGTGTATGTGTATTTATACCTACAAATAAGTTCATTAGGTAATTATTTATATTATGAATAAAATATGTAGTTATCTTACTAAATTTTAATATTGACAAACACAATTACACACACACATACGTACATTTTTATATAATGTAGACCGATTAATTTTTGTATGCTGTTCGCCATGTTTGTGTGTACAAACATACACCACACACACAAACACGCACACACGTGATGATTCTTTTAATTTACTAAACCCATTCAATCGTTTTGTGTAAATTTTTCTAATTGTGGTTTTTAGAAGCATTAATTTATTTTTTATTTCCATCCTTTTATTTGTAAATATTTATAAATATTCCTAATAATAAATATAATAATTGACTGAATAAATTGATAATGAATTAATTGACACTATAATTGATTGATTAATTAATTAGGTAATTAAAATAACAAAGTAGTGCAAGACAGCACATTTGAATAAGTACTCAGCTCAAAAATTTAATGAGCAAAATAGATGACGAAACTCGTTTAAATCATCCACACATACAGCTCCATGAACATCTTGATTAGTTATATTAAATTGACCAAAGTTTTTATTAAACAACTAAGCAAATAAATAAATAAAATAAATGAATAAATAAAAAATAATATTTCTGAATTCAATTTTACAAATTTTGAAATTGTCATCAGCCAGCGAGTATCAATTAAAAGTTAATTTTCATCATGATTTTGGCACGCAAGGCGAAGACTGCGAGAGGGAAATATTTATGGAAGACCTGCAAAAAATAAATTGTCGTAACTCTACTATAAGATGGGCAACTTGAAAGACATAAATTCATCATTGAAAATGGACGAAAATTTGACCAGTCAAACACAGAGACAACAAAACAGACGACAAACCAAATCAGCCAGCCAGCCAGCCAACCAACCAACCAACCAGCCGACCAACCAACCAGCCGACCAACCAACCAGCCGACCAACCAACCAGCCAACCTATTATGTTTAAGATGACTCTTGACTAGATGACCGGTTGCCAATGCAGACATCAGTGACAGCTCACCGGCCATAACGGTCGAACACACAATGTTTGCGAGTGTGCGTGCATTCAAACCCGGTTCTTCCGCATTAGAACCTCTGACTCCAAGCATCTGTATGCAAGTGTTCATAACAATGACAGTCGGATATCACAATTTAATCATTTTAAAATTTATTACTAAATAATTAAAAAGAAACAAGTTCCAAACAAGTGAATAAAACAATATTCATAACAGTGCTTATTCGTTATGAGAAGATGATAGGGAGAACAAGGATCTAACCTCAAGACAGGCACACTGCGGTGGCAGAACGGTACCTCCCCCGATGGTGCCCACTTCAACAGAGGGCATGGTGCAACTGATGTACAAATCATCAGTCTTGGTCTCGGGGTTGTGTAAGGCCTCCATCAGGGTCACACAGTTGGAACTGCAGACATTTTGCGCTGGATCCTGCCCAGTTGCTAGATAGATGGCAGTAACTACGTTGGCGGCATGCGCATTGAACCCTCCAATGCTACCAGCCGCCACAGAACCGACCAGATTTTTATTCAAGTTCAAATCAACCAGCGAAGCAACCGAGGTTTTAAGCACATCTCTGATCACGTGACTGGGGACTACAGCTTCACAGATGACTGATTTTCCTCGGCCTTCAATCCTTGTTTAGCGTACGTAAAATGAGAGCAGTTATGAATTTGAAACTTAATTCAATGATAATTATGAAAAAATTATCAAAAACTTATAAAAAATATATAATAGATAGATAGATAGATAGATAGATAGATAGATAGATAGATAGATAGATAGATAGATAGATAGATAGATAGATAGATAGATAGATAGATAGATAGATAGATAGAACCCACCAGTTAACAGCACTCGGTTTTTTATCAGTGCAGAAGTTGCCACTGAGACTCAATATCTCCATATCATTGAAGTACTCTTCTTGCAACGACAACAAAGCTCTCTCTGACCCCTGCGTTGTTACATGTGTGAAATTTTTCAAAATCTTCAACAGTAAAAAATTGGCGTTGAAAAACCAAAAAGACACACACACCACACACACACACACATGTATATATATATATATATATATATATATATATATATATATATATATATATATATATATAGAGAGAGAGAGAGAGAGAGAGAGAGAGAGAGAGATAGAGAGAGAGAGAAAGAAAAAATAAACAAATAAATAGCAATAAATACAAATTACATAAAGGAAGAGAAACCTTGGATAGCATGTTCATACCCATGGCATCTCCCGTCCTGGCTACAAACCTGATGTACAGATTTCGAGATATCTGTGATATCTGAAGTTTATGGAGACGAGCAAACCTGAAATGATAATAAGAAATAATTATGAAAATAATTTATTCATTATAATTTAGATAATCGTAATTAATTCCTTGAACAATTATAAGCATAATAGAATTAATAATAACAGAAAAAACATCGAAAAAAACCTGCTTGTAGAGTTGAAGACCTCAGCCACAATTTTGAAGTTTTCCTCCCTCTCTAGCCAGCCCTTGACCTGTGACGCTCGCCTACCGGATTGGAATCTCACCAGAGGAGCCCTCGTCATACCGTCGTTAATCACCTGACTGTGCACACCCTCACCAGACTTGGTGTTTGTGGGTGAAGATGATGAAAAATGAAGTGTCGGTGATCATGGCCACCATCTATCTAACGGCCAACTTGCCAATCAAAAATCTTTGACCGACTGACCAATCATACAACTGACACGCCAATCAATCATTCATTCAACTGACCTACCATTCAATTGACATATCGATCAATCGTTCAACTGACCTACCAATCAATCATTCAACTGACCAATGAATCAATCATTCAACTGACCTACCGCAATCAATCAATCATTCAACTGACATACCGACAGAGCCCGGCAGCCTCTATTAGTGCTAGCCACAAGACAGCCTTCTGTGGTTGCCATGGGAACGTTGTATCGTCTGCCGTTGATGAGGAGGGGTCCAGCTACTCCGACAGGAATGGGCATGTACCCTATGACATTCTCACAACATGCCCCATCTACCTAGGTGGGTGGAGTCAAATAAAATAAAACACCAAATATAAATGTGAGTGACGTGTTAATCGCTAGGAATTAGTGAAAAATTAGAGTTATTGTTACATATTACTAACTAACTACTGGTTAATCTTAAATTTTCATGATTTATTTACTCGACTATTTCTTTAAACGATGAATAAATAAAAGATTAATTATTTAGTATATTGATTTGAATCAATCAAACGTTTAAATAAACTAAACTGATTGATTTAGTTTTTATTATGCAACTCTGGAGTGAAAATAAGAACTTACATATTTGTAGTCATAACCCATGAATGGTAAATTGTCTAGTGAATCTGGATCCGGTAACGCTTTGCTTAAAATCTTTCGCCTTAGAGGATTTTTTTATTGAAATATATATCTAAATTAAATATAGAAGCGAAAATATTTATCAAATTAAAAAAAAATACTTTTAAATCAAAATGTGGTTAACCGACAATATTTGGAAAAAATGGTATTACCTAATATCAACACCTCTTTCAAAGTTATTTACGGCATGCTCCAGACGATAAGTAGGGATGTGCTTGGACCCCACTAACATCATCACCTCTTCATCTGTTAGCTGCTCTGGCCCATTCTAGGTTTCAATTTTATAGCATTATCAATTTATTAAAACCTCAAAACTTCTCAACCAACTACAAAACCACAACCACTAACTGATCAATCAATGAACAAATCAATCAGCAACTGACCATTCAGAAAATAAATCAACCATTCGAATGACCAACCCCAGTACAAATCAATCAACTAACCACAGCCTTCAACAGTTCAGCACATTCTTCTAAACTCCTTGACGATCCACATTTCAAATTAGCGGAAGTCGAAATTTTTGATGATGATGGCAAACTCTCATCACAAACATTCTGATCGTCCGTCTGACACTCGGCATCTACTAACTCACTTTTCACGTCATCACCACCATCGTCGCCATCCTCATCATCTTCATCACTGCTATCAAGAAAAAATTTAGATAACGAATCATGAGTTACTATTGGTGTTGACTGTGGCAATGATGGTGATGATTTCCCGCCACAAAAATCACCATCATCATCATTATTTTCTTTCTTCTCGTCTTCATTCTTGTTTCCATCTGTTTCATCATTATCACCCCCACCACCACCAACATCAGCATCTTCATCGTCAGAAGCATTGGAGCTATCTTCCTTCAACTTGCACAAACCGTATCCTAAATTGAAAGTATAGTGAAAATATTTAATGTTGGATAGACAACGAAAATTAATCACTGATACTGAACAGACATTTGACGATATCGTCACTCGCGCGCACACACACACACACACACACAAATATGGTCAAAACCAAACTGATAACACAAAAAATGAAACAATGGAGAACGAAAAATAAAATGAAAAAATCTAATTAGGAAAGCCAAAAAAATTTCCAAAAAACAAAAAAGGAAGAATAAGACACAACTGACCAAAAGTTGATTTCAGCCTATCATCGAAAAATCTTTCAAGGAACCCTTGCGCACAATCATTATTTTCATCCTCTAACATTTCACTAATTTCATCTTTACCGTCACTTTGTTTCCTCACAAAAAAATTGCCACCATTTTTTAAATTGCCACCATTTTTGTAACCGCCAATAAAACCACAATCGCTTTTTCTTCTTCTCATTTCTCTGAGACCATCCTCACCTCCTTTTCCATAATCTTCCATGAAACTTACAGACTTCACAAACTTCAAAATTCCGCGACCGTTACTAGCCATTCCATTTTTGGACTCATTATCATTTTTAGTCCCGCCAACCTCATCCGAAGCGGACGACAGCGATTGGTTGTAATCAGTGTCAATGAAGATGTACTTGATGAGTAGGAGGAGGGTGAGAGATAAGGTCATCACGTAATCAATGGTCAATGTCGTTGACCTGTTTAATATTCATTTGAGATTAATTGGTCTGTTAAAAATTAGCTTATTAATATTCATGTAATTATTGTTTTTATAATCATTATTAATTGATAAATTTAAAAAACGAGTTAAAAATAATAATGTACCTATATATGAGAAATTGCCAAAATTTTTGATTTGGATAGTAGTGATGTGGATCAGCTGAGGCAGATAACAAGTCTGATGTCGAAGCCTGATTGGCCAGAGGTTCAGGAACTAGGTCACCCATAAATGAGGTAGCTGTTGTTGATTTGTCGAAAAATCGAGAATGGGCGTGTACAAAGACTAGACCAGTTGACTGGGGAAAGAAATAACAAAATTCTAAATTAAAAATTTTTTTATTTTAATATTTTTATAAATAATTATTACTAATTATATTTATAATTTATTTATAATAATGTGCAGTATTATTATTGCAGTCATAATAAAAATTCTCTACTGCCATCTATCTACTGGCCGACTTACCATAATAATTTTAATTTTCTGAACGACAGGATTGGGCTTCTGATCCTCATCTTCGGTCTGCCATACTTTTGCTAGTTGTTGGATCTGTACCATTCTCCTGTTATCCCTTGTTAGCTGTGTATTCAAACTAATGATAAAACATCTAACTAATCTGGGAATAAACAAAATTTACACAAACGTGATGAGGCATTCAACTAATCTAGAAGAGAGAGATTTGACACGAGCAAAAATAATCTCAACAAACACAATTCTCTACCCTAACTTAAAACAAACTTATGATAGGCAATAATCAAAATAAACATAATCAATCAATCAATCCTCGTTTTGCGTCCAGAGACCCGGTTCTCCGAGGTAGGACGTAAAATAATAATAATAAACATAATAATCATAATAACAACCAACTGCACCTACCTCCAAGACAATAGACAGACAGGATGGGTAGAAGAGCATAAAGGCTAAATAGTTAGTAATGACGGATAAACAACCGAAGCTACACATTGCTTGCAGTGTACAGATGCCTTGAGGATGATGATGAAGATGATGAAGATCATGACAATGATGATGGAGAAGATGATGATGAAGATGATGACGAAGATGATGACGGCGATGAAGAAGATGATGAAGATGAGAATGATGATGAATGGCAATAATGATGATTATAACGATGAATAGGAAGATTGTAGTAATTATCATTGTGGTTATAATTACTATTGCAGCTATGATGAACAATGACACAACAGCAGTACCAATGGACAATTATCAACAATGACTAAAAACTAATTAAAAGCATAAAACATCAAAGAAGTAACTCAAATACACAAACGATCAAACAAACAAATGATCAAACCAACACACAGACAGACAGACAGACAGGCAGACAAGAAACCCAACACATTGATACAGACCTGACAAAGTACCAACTCCAATCAGTAGAGTTTCAACAAGAGCATCCAACGTTAGCAGAGGACCCACGAGAGCCATACCATGCCCGATGTTCTTCACTACATCCACCTGAAATTGACGGAATAACTTTGCTAAAATTAATTTTTAACAAAAATACAAAACCGATCATAAACAAATTAAACAAAAATTAATAAAAAAATGAAATAAAAGTACCTGAGTTTCAGAGCTGAGAGCAAACTTAGCCAATGTGCATGCTTTTGAAAGATCAAGCAACAGCAAGAAAAATGGCAGCGCTTCACTGAATGTTAAAAAACAAGAAACTCAGCATCAAACTTTGATTACACTTCTCAAAATTAAATGCAACTCTCTTTAAATCCTTTCAAACAGTATTATAAATCTATGAAAGTTAGTATTTTTTTAGATTGAGTAATTTTATTATTAGAGTAAAAATACTGGATAATTTTAACAAAAATTAGTTTATCCACGACCTCAACTGGTTGAGGTCAGCCCCAAGGAAATTTCCAACAGCAATACTAATACCAAAGCTAAACAACATCGTTAGGAAGACTGTTATTGCTGCCAATAAAAATATCATGAAAATATTAATAAATTAATTACATAATTAACTACATAATTGATTGATTGTTTAATTAATTGATTGATTGTTTAATTAATCTTCACAACTACTTTTTCAATATGAGTGGTTGGCATGCCTTAAAATGTACATGTGGTTCTGAAAGCACAAGAGATAAACAAATAAAAAAAACTGTAAATTTATCACATAAGTAAATTTATCTTAGAAAATTACAAAAACACTTCCAGAATATTTTACAAAGTCTTGCACCTACATGAAATTAACATAATGGTGGAGTAAATTTATAACGAAGCCATCTAAAGAGATTGCAAAGTAATGTTGAAAAATTTTAAATTTAGCATCAAAAGAGAATTAATTAAAATAAAATAAATCTATATTGAAAGAAATTGAAAAAAAAACTGCAAGACTCACATACCCAGGAAATACTTGGATCCAAGTCTTCTGAGTTTGGAAAACTGGATGTAGGTGTAGATGAGGGAGACACATTTTGTGATGGACATGACGACCGTGTCAGAACTCATCACGTCAATCTGTCGATAAATTAGGTGCAATGGCATCAAAACAAGTGCTATTGCTTAGAAACAAGAATCAGAATGTTTGAAAACAACAGCAAAAAACCATTATGAGATCAGTAATGATGTCACCGATAACACCATTTCTCAATACACTTCTCAGATGTGAAAACTAAGAAAAGAGTAAAAAAAGATAAATGTCTAGAACACCAAAAACCAAAGCAAAGTTATAGAAATACCTAGGTTTAAAATAAAATAAAAATCCAAAAAAAACTAACTTTATTCTGGTAACTGCCTTTCTGCCTGAAACTTAGCTCTGGTTCAACATAGGTCATAGAGGCAACGCAAACTACTAAGGTCAAAGACACAAATATGACCTCCCAAGGTCTAGAGGCACAAAATTGACCATGTGTTTGAAATAATTTAAAGATCATTGCTTTGCCATCTTGTTGCACGTTCTATATAGGAATGAATTTTTGGTCTGTAAAAGTTTATCTAAAAACCAAACCAAAAACCAAAATCTTGAAAAAAAGATATTATAATAATTATTCATTATTCTACCTAATTGAAAATCAACCAAACTTATAATAATGAAATATTATTATAATTTTATAGTCAAAACTCAAAAAGATGACCTAGAAAAAATTTAAAAACTAATAAATAAAATTATAGAAATCCACTAACACAAAGGTTATCTTTGAACTTGTCGATCTCCTTAATTGTCATAATTTTCAAAACTGCTGAGTTTAATTCTTTTTCTTTTTTATTTTGTTGAAAGACATTTTTAATCAGTTCCATTTTTGCTATGTTTATTTATTTATTATTTATTTATTTTGCTTTGTTGTTTTACAATTATTCAGTTTAGTTTGTTTAGTAGTAGATCCTCTAGCTTTTTCTAAAGGGAAATAAAAGGAATTTGCATCTTTTATTAATAAATTATTATATTATTATATAAAGTTTTAGTAAGTAATCAAATCAAGTTGTAATCCGTATGCATCAGTCATATCATACAATTAACTTTTAAAAAGCTAAACTAAATTAAACTGAACTAGACTAGAGAAACCAAAGAATGATTTAACTTTTCATCACAAGTTTATCCTGGCCAATCAGATTAAAGATACAGATAACATGATTTTTTTACTAAAGTTACTTTACTAACTTTTAAAAGAATGAAATGAGATGTGATATTCGTCATTAGTATGAAACCATCGGATGACTTATTCATCTTCCATTTAAATTTATTTATTATATACAATTCGAAATTTTAAAACTTAATGTAAAAATACCCAAAATACCCAATCCGAATTTTCAGACAATACAACAAAAATGATGTTTAAAAATGACCTACACGATAAAATTATTTTTGTAATGGCAATTTATTTTTAAACGTCAATTTGTGTGCGTTTTTCGATATACTTCAGAATGACATGGAATCGTTCTAAGTGTCTTAATTTTGCCAAAGTAAAATAAAAAAGGTATTATTACATATATGTATATATATATACATATTACGGATAAATAAAGTTATATCAATGATATATATATATATATATGTGTGTGTGTGTGTACAGTATTGTATGAATTCTAGCGAATTGTAGGCATAAATCAATTTAAAGTTTGTCTTTTCAATTTTTTTGAAATTGTTTAAGACAAACTTTAAATTGATTAATGCCAACAATTCGGTATAATCCATACAATACTGTATGAAATTTGGTCTCTTCCAACATTATATTTGAATCGTCGTTAGACATTATTCTTTGCTAAGCGATATAAAGGTAAAGTAAACGTAAACTATCTCAATGCCGTTGATATTGATGTCCGGTTTTCCGTGCTCCGGCAAGACGAGATGTGCCATCGGACTGAAAAAATATTTCGAGGAGAATAAGAACGTCCCCACGAAAGTTATTTCGGATCATAATTTTGAAGATTTGAACAGAAATGACTTGTACTCAAGTAACTGATTATTTTGATTTATAATTTTATTTTATTTTACTTACTACCTCTCTGCTTTTGGTTTTAATTTTTTGATTTAGTTATTTTTTTAAATTAATTTAATAATAATCTGATTATCACCTAGTTTAGAATGCACACATTCACCATATAATATAATATAATAATTATAAAAATTATTTATTTGATTAAAAATGAAATTTTGAATTTTAAAATGGTTATTTATTATTATCTCCTTGCACTACAAGATTCTTCAAAAGAGAAAGAGATTAGAAGTTTACTCAAATCAGAAGTGCAAAGATCCATTGATAAAAGTTCTGTGATTATTCTAGATTCTCCTAATTATATAAAAGGTTATCGTTGTAGGATTATTCTTTTTTAAATTTAGCTTAGGTTAGCCTTAGCTTAGGATGTTGTGGTTTTGGCATTTTTTTAATTTTCATTAATTAAGTTTAATAATAATTTTTAACAATTTTTTAAAATCAAATAATAATGTGTTATTTTTATATTTTTAATTTATATTTTGAAATAATTTTTTTCCAAGGTTTTAGGTATGAGCTCTATTGTGTTAGTAAGTCAGCCCAGACAACACAATGCACAGTAAATATATGTGTGTGTTTGTGTGTGTAAATGTATGTGTGGTATGTGGTGTTGTGTTTGTTTGTTTGTGTGTCTGTGTGTGCTGTGTGTGTGATGATAAAAAACTATTTATTGTTTTTTCACAATTTTTTAAGAAATGATATTTATAATTTTAATTAATTAATTATAGATTCTATGTAGTGTTAGCAATGAAAAGTCCATTGAGATAAATAGCACTAGACAGCCCGATGAACAATACACTAATGATGTGTTAGTTAAGTTGCATGGATGAATGACTGACTGAACAGATGAATGAATATATAAATAAGTGGATAGTTCTAACAATGAATAAATAATTGACTGACTGACTGACTGACTGACTGACTGACTGACTGACTGACTGACTGACTGACTGACTGACTGACTGACTGACTGACTGACTGACTGACTGACTGACTGACTGACTGACTGACTGACTGACTGACTGACTGACTGACTGACTGACTGACTGACTGACTGACTGACTGACTGACTGACTGACTGACTGACTGACTGACTGACTGACTGACTGACTGACTGACTGACTGACTGACTGACTGACTGACTGACTGACTGACTGACTGACTGACTGACTGACTGACTGACTGACTGACTGACTGACTGACTGACTGACTGACTGACTGACTGACTGACTGACTGACTGACTGACTGACTGACTGACTGACTGACTGACTGACTGACTGACTGACTGACTGACTGACTGACTGACTGACTGACTGACTGACTGACTGACTGACTGACTGACTGACTGACTGACTGACTGACTGACTGACTGACTGACTGACTGACTGACTGACTGACTGACTGACTGACTGACTGACTGACTGACTGACTGGTTGATTGGACAGATAGACAACTAAATGAATGGATGAATGGATTTCTTAAACCAGCCCAAATTCTACAGATTAAACGAACTCATCATGAGGTTTGAGACACCAGATCCTAAAAATCGATGGGATTCCCCGATGTTTGTGATCAATTTTAACGACGAAATTCCATTCGAGGATATCTACACATCCCTATTTTTGAAAAAGGCCCCAGCTCCTCATCTTTCCACATTGCCTGTTTGCTATTTTTTGTAGTTTCCCTCACTTTTTTTTCTCAAATTTATTTCACCAAGTATGCAGTTGATAAATTTTTATTTTAACGGTATAATCAGTTACCAATCTATTTATTATTTAATTATAGTAATAATAATTTTTTAAAATAACGATCAGACGCCCATTTTGGCTACGAATTTGTTACACGAAATAGACAAATGCACACAGAGGGTTGTTCAAGAAATTATGGAAGGTCAAAAATTCTGTATGCAGGGTGATAAAATAAAAATAAACTCATCTGATGAGAAAGTTATTATTGCTATTTCTTTTTTTTCACCATCATCATTTGTCACCATCGTCATTGTTGTCGTCAATTTTATAGCATTTTTTATGGTTAAATTAAATGCCCGAATGTCGAATAGTGGTTAGAGTGACTTCATACATAACTTTGCGTTTGGTTTTCTTAGCAGTTTAATACTATTTTTTAAATTTTGGCAAGCATTCAATACATTTTTAGCCACTATTATCACCATCGGCATCACGATACGTTGTCACCATCATAGTCATCATTACCATCATAGTCATCATCATTACCATCATTGTCAACATCATCATAGTCATCATCATCATTTACGTTATCATCTTCAATTATCCAGATAACATATTTGAAAACTTTCACACTGGCCGAGTTGCAGAATTCGAAGAGGCAGTTCATAAGTTTCGCCAAGACTCGAAACATCGAGGACATTAGTTCAATTCCGAGCTCATTCGTTCAGTTTATAAATAGTCGAGTTATATAGCTTTTCGTTTAAATTTTTTCTTTAGTTTTTGGTTTGAATTTGTTTTCAATAAAAAAAGGTTTTGCTTGAATACTTTTAAATTTATTTTCGTGATGGAGACGACGACGATGACGACGGTGCTATTTGGTCAGTTTTTGTTGTTGCCTGTGGTAGCGTTCGTGATGCAGATGTCGTTTTCATCAATCGATCAATTGATCAAGTCAATCCATCAATCAATCAATCAATTAGCTTGTAAAGCGCTATTTTCGCGATGTTCAACAGCGCTCCTCAATGAATTTTGCAAACAGATGGGTCTTGAGATCCGCTCTAAACTTCGTAAGTGATGGAGAAGTAGTCAGAGAAGTAGGTAAAGAGTTCCAGGGAAAAGAGCCAAAAAAGCAAAAGCAGATTAGCAAAGGAGTGTTTAACACGAGTTAAGAAGAAGCGAGAACAAGAAGACGATCGTAACCCCAACTCATTCATCAATTCAGCACACACACACACATACTGACATTCATTCATGTTCAGGTACTTATTCTTTTTTTCAGTCATTCAAAATTTTTCTCAAATTGCATCTCCTACATTCATTTCCCCTTCTCATTCTTAATAACTTTTCAATCACCTATCCCGTAATAACATTACGAAATGTCTCGGAGCCGGCGATAGTGACGTCAGAGTGACGTAACGATGATGTAACATCCGTCTCGGTAGTGGGCAATTTATCGCATCGAACCTGTGGGTACGTACAAATTTTTGTCTGACAGCTTCTTATAATGGATGAACACATTCCATTCTGTCCGAGCGTAAAAAAATTCTTGGAGAAACAAAATTTGTAACGAAATTAAAACAAACGTTCGAAGCGACTAAATGGCAGCAGTGTATTAATCATTAGTCACGTGACGTGACGCCCATGCTTATAAATAAACCCTTCAAAGGTTAAAAATTACTAAAGAATGGTGTACGGTAGATTGGTTATTAAATTTGAAAACACGGACAGGAATATTTTACAAAGAAAAGTCAATCATCCTTCAATTGTTCAATTTTGTCTTTTAAAGTGATGAAAAGTTTTATAATTGAAAACTCCATAACGAGGTATAAGTATTTGAAAATTGCCTCGTCGCGTGTTTGGCTCGTATACAATTATGTATATTTTTAATTTAACTTTTGTTGCAGCTGTTACTTCAACAGCTGCTGCTACTCCTACTACCGCTACTTCTAGCTGCTGCTATAGAAGTATACTACTACAATGCTTCTTTTTTGCATGACATTTTCTTATGTGCATTAGAAAAGTAAAGAAATAAACGAGTCGTTATTTATGAAGGTTATAGACGAGAATTTAAAAAAATATAAACACACACACACACACACACACACACACACACACACACACACACACACACACACACACACACACACACACACACACATGTATATATATATATACACACACACACACACACACATGTATATATATATATATAATGTCTTATTATTGAATATGTGTGTAGTAGCATAAGTTGGAGAAGTGGTAAAAATGAATAAATAATAAATGATGGTACGAAGAGGCAGATTTTGTTTTTCTAATGACATCAATGTAAACATCGAAATCATTAACGACAACAAGAAAAACAACCAAAACAACAAGAAAACAACAAGAGAAACAACCAAAACATTAACACAACAAAGCATAAACAACCAAAACATTAACAAGGCATCATCCAAATCAGCAGCAACATTCATAACATCAAAATAACAACAACAACAACAGAAATGACATTAATTTTAAAATTTGACATTTCGGCCAGTGAACTAGGATTTGATATATTACATATAAAATGATGTCAAGCTGCTACTTATGTTAATTAGTTTTTGCCAAAAATTGTTGGTTTTCAATGGCTTCAAAGTTAAACATCTTAATTTTGATTTAACTTTAAAATTAAATAATGCTGAATAATGTTTAGGAAATTGAATAAAGTTGAATGAAGTTTGAAAAATTATGCTTTGTGGTTAAGTTTTTAAAATATTTTATAAATATTCATTAGTTTTATGAAAATATTTCACAAAACTAGTTAAAAACCGGCCATACACACTGTTTTAATTTTCAAACTTCATTTCAAGGCAATCTAAATTCTACACCCTTTAACGTTTTAACTTAGGTGTCGAATGATTTAAAAAAAAACTTTTCACCAACTTTAACCAGCTTTAAACCAACTTATCACCAACTTATCACCAACTTCTTGCCGACTCATCACTAACTTTTGGCCAAATTTGTTTGTATGTTGTTTAGTTGGGTGACGATGTTACATCTATTGTAGTGTGGTGATGTATTGTGATGTACGAATGGATCATTTACACTTTCCACCAAAGGTGAATCTTACAAAGTAAGCCACTGAAAACACATTTCCATGTACATAATTGAATTTATTGTAAATGAAGAAATATTTTTTATTTGAAAAATTATTTTTTTTTGTAGTATTTTCTTAAAAAATTTTTTTCTATTCAAAGATTGTTATCTGACACGATAATGCTTATTAGTTGTGGTTCTGTGGGTTATTTTCCTGTTTAAAAGGATAATTTTTTTCTTTTATGTTAAAAAACAAAAAAATCCCTAAAAATAAATATAAGAACCTCTTTTTAAAAGTGTTAAAAGTTCTAAGAGAAAAAACATCAAAAGTAGAAAATAAATTAACAAGTGTTCAACACTCACTCACACACAGAGAAACACACACACAAACACAGAGTGAGAGAGACAAAGAAAGAGAGAGACAGAGAGAGAGAGAAGAGAGAGAGAGAGTGAGACACATACACATACTAACAAACATACACTCACTCATTCACGCACGCACACAATTACACACACACATCATATTAAAGTTAAACTAGGAGTACTTCTAAGATAATATGCATAAATGATTTATAAAGAAGCTGTCCATTGAAATAACATTACAAATATATTATTTATTAATATTTACATCGATTTTTTTCTCCATTTTTTCGTGTTTTATAAAAAATAATTTAATTTTTTTAAATTTTGTATCAATAATTTTGAGTTTTTTTTAATTTTTATCATCATAGTAATAAACACCTTCTGGTTTTATAAAAAAATAAATTTATTATAAAAAATTTTTACGTGCTGACTTTATCAAAAGCACAAAAACGCGTACATACACATACAAACACAATTACATCACAAAAACTCATATATATATATATATATATATATATATATATATATATATATATATATATATACATCTATAAACACATATATGTGTATACATAGTATTTAATATATTTAAGAAATAATAAATGTAGATATAAATAGATTGCGTGAAAAACTGGAATGGAGATATGATGACGTCATAGATGTATTAAAATTTGAGAAACTGTGCCAGCCAATGGCGATGACGAGAACGGCAGTGATGATGACGTGAGCGTCGGTCATAGTAGAGCAAAGAAATGAAAATTTTAATTAAAATACGAGTCTAAAATGAATCCGTGTTACTTTATGCGTGGGTCTTCAGTTGTAGTATTTAAAAAAAGAGTATTCATATTATTCATGTCAGGCGGTTTGAAAATAGTTCAAAAAATTATAAATAAGCGTATAATAAAAATATGATAATAAATTAATATTTATATTTATTTTATCAATTTAAAATTGTGACTGTGACGTTAACTATGTAACAACATAACATTCAACAATGGCGTATAATTTAACAACAGTTACTTCATTAGTACGTATACAATACTTTTTTTTATAACCACATATATATATATATATATATATATATATATATATATATATATATATATATATATATATACATACATACACGGTTATGTACATTCTACATATATGTTCATTGTACACATTTTCTATCTTTATCCTTTCATATCTCTCTTTAATCTCTTTTTCTTTCTTTCTCTCTCTCTCTCTCTGCTATTCTTCTGTTTCGTTTATGTTTCTTCCTGTCTCTCTCTCTCTTTCTCTCTCTCTCTATATATATATGTATAGCCATAGCCATATTATAGCCATAGTTTGAGTGAATCAATTAATTTTACGCCATCTGATTTTGCTTCTTTTTTCAAGGATAAGATTAAGAGGGTGATGGACTTAACAGCTTCCTCGATTGCACCAGTCTTTTCTCATTGTAGGTTTCGGTCTGATGAGTTGTTCTCTGCGTTTTCTTTGTGCTCGGGCGACGAAATTAAAAAAATTGTTTTAGGTTTTCCAAAAAAATCCTTTTCAAATGATTTTATTCCGACTCAAGTTTTTAAATCATATGTCAACTTGTTTATTCCATTCTTGACATTTTTTGTTAAGTTGTGCTTAAGAACTGGTTGTTTTCCTAATCCTCTGAAACACGCTGTTGTAACTCCTATATTAAAAAAGTCATCCCTTGATAAAACTGATATTTCTAATTTCCGTCCAATATTCAATCTGTTGTTTTTGTCTAAGTTTCTTGAACGTATTGTTTTGGGGCAATTCTTAAGTCATCTGAATAGACATAATTTGATGCCTGTTCACCAATCGGGCTATAGGCAGAACCATTCAACTGAGACGGTTTTAATTGATGTTACGTCTACATTATTTGCAGCTATGGATCAACACAAAGTTTCATTGTTGGCTTTATTGGACATGAGTGCTGCCTTTGATTGCGTTGATCACACCTTGTTGATTGATAAATTGAAATACTTTTTTGGTGTCTCTCATGTAGTAACCTCATGGTTTGAATCATACTTGATTGGAAGGACTCAGCAAGTTTTCTTTAACAACGGGTTGTCAGATGTTGAGATAGTCACGTCTGGAGTTCCTCAGGGCTCAGTCCTTGGGCCTTTGTTGTTTTTACTTTATACAGCTGATATGTTCCCAATTATTGAGGAATTTAATTTCAAGTATCATGCGTTTGCTGATGATGTGCAAATAATTGTTCCGATTGCATGTAATACAACGTTTGAAGATGAAGTTGATAGATTTGTATGTTGCATCGAAAAACTCAATGGGTGGATGATAGATAACAGATTGAAGAAGAATGAAGGTAAAACTTAACTACTTTTGATTGGTACCTGGCAACAGCTGGAAAAAATTGATGTTGAGTCCATCAAGATATCTGGGTCGGATGTTAATTTTTGTTCCTCCGTTGGTGACTTGGGGATCGTATTGGATCAAAATATGTCAATGAATTTTCATGCCAAAAAGCTTAGTAAGGAGTGCTCATTTCAGCTTAGAAGGCTTAATCAAGTTAAAAACTCATTAGATAATGACACATTGAAATGTTTGGTTCATGCATTTGTTCATTCAAAGTTGGACTACTGTAACAGTGTTTTCTATGGAGTATCAAACAGTACATTGTCTTCTCTACAGTCAATTCAGAACAGAGCGGCCAGGATTGTCAGTGGCCGTTTGAAGTTTGATCACATTAGTCAAACGTTGTTGGATCTTCATTGGCTTAATGTTAGGAAAAGAATCTTATACAAAATTTCCATCATGGTGTTCAAATGCCTGAATGGTCTCAGTCCAAGTTACCTGTCTGAAATGATAATACGTAGAGTTAGATCTCATCCGTCAATCAAGTTGCGTTTAGATGATCAAGATCTATTGATGGTGCCGAAAACAAAGTTGGCTGTTGCTGATAGAAGTTTTGCAGTTGCTGGTCCTTCGATCTGGAATAATTTGCCTTATCACCTGCGTCGGCCGGGATTGACTCTTCGACAGTTTCGCAAGGAATTGAAAACTCGTATCTTCTTGGATTGATTCGCACAAATCATGGAGCGCCTTTGGGTGACTATAAAAGGCGCTCTACAAGTTCTCTAATAATAATAATAATAATAATAATAATAATAATAATAATAATAATAATAATAATAATAATAATAATATGTATGTGTGTGTGTGTGTGTTTGTAAGTCTATGAGTCTATGAATATAATATACTTTTGTTAATTTAATAATATAAATTAAAAAAAGTAACAAAACACAAAACCGAAACGGACGAGACGAGATAGTGCAAGAGTACTGACAGTACCAAAACATTAAATGTCAGAATAAATTATGAAGAGTGATTAATTCACTAATCATTTTAGCTGTCTTCATCATCAGTCTTTATTATCATCACTGTCCATTTCATCATCTCCTCATATCACTTCATCATCCTCTGTATTGTTAACAGTTTTTTGTGCAATGCAAGGATTATCTATTCACATTTGTGTCAACCTCCTATCATGTTTGCACGTTGTGTAACTTGCTTTGTTGTTGTTGTTGCTGAATGTAAGTAATGTGTTTTGTTGTTGATGTTGTTGTTGAAGCTGTCGTTGGTTTCGTTATTGTTGTAACTGTTGTTATTGTTGATTCTGACGTTGTAACTGTTGTTGTTGTTGCTGCTGCTGTCGCTGTTGTTGTGTTAGTAGTTGCTGTCGCTGATGTTGTTGCTGTAAGTTGATGCAATGACACTGAATGGCTGTGGTAACGTTATTGGCTCCTGCTGATACATTTCTGAAATATTCAGACCTGGAGGCACCTGAGAAGATATGAATGTCATTCACGTTTCGCCCTCTACTTACGACAGCAACTTGAGAACGATTACTCACGAAATCAAACAGCATTAATCCGTGTCGGAAGTTACGGCTTGTAATTATGTAGACGACAAAATTGACTGACGAGTTGACGAGCGACATGAAGTCTGCGAACGCAGTGTAGTAGTAGATCCAGTGACCACACAATCGCTCTTCCTTGCCAGACCAGGTGAGGATCACGTGGTCGATGAACGTCGGCGTCTGGCATACGATGAAGACGCACATGACAGCTACCAGGACTAAAGAGACGTCTTGCTGGCACCAGCCCTGTTGTTGCGTTGTCGCATTTTTTTGCGTTGAGTGCCAGTGACAGTAAATTTAACAAAAATTTAAACAAAATTACAAAAATGAATGTTCAGCTGAATTAAAATTTTATTTCAAAACAAGAAATATCATAGCCGTCAAATTCAACTCACCTTGCCCATTTCAATTCTTCTCCGCTGTCTCCTTTTGAGGGCGCCAATCAAGCAGACGTTGAAGTAGGCGATCATCAGCAACGGACCTCCATGCACGAGAACGAAATACATGATGTTGGAGTAGAGCAGTCTGTACAGACGATTATTGGAGAGGGCCGTCATGTCGAAGGCCTTCCTCGGCGTCGTATCCTCCAAACTGGAGCACACGTAAACAGGAGCGTATTCGAAGAAACGAGGAATGTTGTAGACCAGGGCGAATATGGCGATCATTACCATGCGATTCCTGGCTTGTGGTAAGGTGTAGGGACCTCGGAACATCTTCTTGAAACGATTGGTCACTTCGTTGCTGGTCATGCTTGGCTTGCAGACCGTGAAGTAGCGGTGCATGGAGACCAAGACTGTCACGTATATTGTCGCCGTGTAGGGAACCTGAGAGGAAAGTGTTTTGATCAGTTGTTGGAATTCTAGAAAATACAGTACATTTTTTAAAAGAAAACTTCTTCCTTTATATATATATTTTTTATTAATTTTTACTACAGAAATAGAGAAATAATGTTGTTTTATCAAAATTAGACGCAAAAAATGAATAAAATGATTACGAAACCTGATAAACTCCCCAAAGAATAGGGACGAGATCAAGGAAAAGAGCAAAAAAGCCAGCGGTTTTGTCAAGGTAATGACAGGCGGCTGGAAAAACAAAAAGTGGGAGTGCAGCCAAAAGAACCAAGATGTCGGTAACCGCCAAACTCCTTAGCAAAAAAGATGTCACCGATTTACTTTTTCGATCCCTGGACAGGACAGCGAAGGAAACCGCATTACCGACGAGACCGAGCAGAGAGAAGGAACCCATGGAAATTGTGAATATGGCGAAATCGTATAATAAACATTGGTCGGTCAGTTGGTATGGATCGCCGTCTGCAATTCGTACGTTGTTCGTGTTGCAGACTGTCGCAAGAGTTACATTTGTTCTGTGTAGTTGGTGATAGTAGATATTCGTTGTGTTGATAAATTTGTCGGTTACACTATCGTAATCGATTTTGTCGATAACATGGTCGGATTTGAAGTTGTTGGGCGTATGGTAAGCGGTGTTGATTGGCTGTTGATCGCTGAGCAGCATATTTTAAGTTTTATTCATAAATGCGTTACACATTTAATATGATATCTCATAGACTAATCTTTATACTTCTGTGATGGGGATGTTTGTTGACTTTTTAAAGAATATTCTCAAAATTTTTTTGTCTATTTTGATGATTTCATTTAGTTTTTGTTATCTTCAAGTCTTATCTGCAGTATTGTAGAATGAGTTTTACGTTTTGAAATATTGAGAATAGCCATTTAAGAGGATTGAGAGATAACTTCTCGTTTCAACATTTAAATCAGCATTTTTTTTACATAAAATAAAACCCTATACAAAATTAATTCTACAAAAATTTTTTACTGCAATTTAACGCAATTATTTCAATTAAAATTATTATTATGAAATAGAATTTTAATAAAAAAGATTTAAATTGAACAAAAATGTGCGTTGTCTTCCTTCAAGACTGGCTTCACAAAATGATGAACGTCGGAATTAAAGGTTTTTTGCTTTTAAGGCTTATCAAATTAATGGTGCCTGTCATTGAAAAAGATTAAAAAAAATTTTATTTTGCATTTGAAATCTACTAGCCTAATATATTTTTATTTATTTGTAATGAAAGCTACAATTTTTTTAACGAAATCCTAATTTACGAATCTCACATACTTGAAGTTTTATTTGAAAAAAATAAATTTTTTTGTTTCAATTTAGAAATTTTAAAATTTAATACTTATTTTACTCTCTCAGTAAAGAAAATTCTTAGAAAAATTTTATTTTACGCATCTAGTTTTCATAAACAAAGCGCAACTTTTTTTCTATTGTGGCTCATTTAACAGGAACAATTTTTTCCGTCAAAACGAAAATATGAAATTTATTGCTAGACTCAAACTTTCATTCACGAATCCAAAATTATTTCGTCACCATCACTTTTGTCCAGTGGGAGGTAACAGAAATTACGATAACAACTTGCGTTGTAACAATTACAGCGATTACGACAAAACTTAAAAAAAAAATTAAAATGATAAAAATGACGATGCTGAAAACGTTGATGATGAGGAGGAGGATGATAAAATAACGAAACTGCTGATGATATAGCCGGTGCAATTTTAATATACCTAATCCATTTTAATTAATATTCCATCAGCGTGGCGTTTGAGTTCACGCATTATCGAAATAGACATAGATACATTTACGATTTTCTAACTATTGTTCAAACTTTTCTGATTTTTTTTTTGGAAAAAATTGTTACCAGTCAATGATGATGAAGTAAATTGATAAAAAAAAGTATTTCAAGTGCAATATTATATCTAGCAACCGTCACAAACCAAATTATAGCTACTCCCAAGACTTTCACCAAATATGGAGTATTAAATTAGCCGTGGTAACATCCATGTCATGTGAAGCGCTATATAATTAGATGAACAGGAAAAAGAGCGTCTCATGACGTCACGTCAAAATGTTCTACACGACTGACATGAAACTGAAGAAAGATGGCCTCCGAACTAAATAATTATGAGCGAGAGATTGTTGGGTATAAAAATCAAAAATAATATGAGACCATGTGTACATTTGACCAAACTCATCTCGTACAAGAAATGCGCATACGAAAAATAATGATGAAAATGATA
>NW_008704544.1:1964636-2027747 GCF_000326865.2 Helobdella robusta
ANGTATGTGTTTGTGTGTGTGTGTGTGTGTGTGTGCGTGTTGTGTGTGTGTGCGCGTTTGTGTGTGTGTGTTTCTTCGAGTGTTTGACAATGACGATGACGTAGGCGTATGTGTGCGTGCGTGTGCTTATGTGTGTGTGCGTGCGTGTGCTTATGTGTGTGTGTGTGTGTGTTTGAGTGAGTGTAATGATGAAAAATTAATGGTGACGTTGATGGTGATGACGGGCTATATTAGTCATCCATAATCGTTATATTTAATAACAAGGCACCCAGCCATATTTGCCACATTTTTATCTCGAAACAACTTTCCTTTCGTTGCATTATCATTATAAACGCAGTTATAATTAAACAGTCATAGTATGATAAAGATGACGACGATGATGATTTTTGTTTTATTTGAAGTAGAGTGTTTTAATGGGTTTACAGGGATGAGTGTTTAATTCTAATCACTGGACAAGGAAGATAATTATAGTATCTAACCTCTGAAAGCATTTTTTTTATGAGTGGTGTGAGGACGATGCTAGCAAATTTTTTCTCATTTTATTTGATTAAATCTTTTATTTTATTATTCTAAAATATTATTGATATTTATAAAAATTATTAATTAATTTAATTTAATTTAAAACACTATCTAACAAAATATCAAAAAACTACACACGCATGATTTATAACGTAAGATTTGATGACGGAACTCAAACACAAAATTGGCAAAAATAAGGTTCCGAAGTGTTTATATTGAACAATTTAACGCAACAGCTATTGCAAATGTTAAATATAGAATATATATGAGTGTATATATATTTTATGTATGTATATATGCGTGTGCGTGTGTTTGTTTGTTTGTGTGTGTGTGTGTGTGTGGTGTGTGTGTGTGTTTGTAACATTGTGTAACATACATATAACGTGATGTGAGCAACAATTCACCATTCAGTTTGAACTTCGATTTTTTTTTTGCGTTTTTTAAAAAGTAGATAGACAGTATGTGAATGTTTTTATTTCATGGTTTTTATTGGATAATACAAAAAAATACAGCAAAACAACAAAAAAATACCAAAAAATACAGAAAATTAGAAAAATTTATTCGGAGAAAAGTGTTGTTAAAATTTGATGGATGATAGAGCAAATTTTGAAAGTAAAATGATATTTTTATAAAATTTTGTTTTTTTTTTCACTCGTCAATTAAAATTGTTTTTATATAGCAAATATTTTGAAACAAAGTTTAAATACAAACGAAAAACAAAAATTAAACAAAAAAAACAAGCATGGAAAACAAAAAATTTAAAAAAATTTTGGAATAAATTCTTCCAGACATCTAGTATCTACACGTAAAATACCCCCCCGGATAAAAATAACACACATCATAAAATAACATCACCGTATAACTACACAGACAGTCCATATTATAAACCTTAATAAAACGTTTCAAACACTCTTACAGCTATAACAAAAGTTGTAAACTGTACTTGTACAAATTCAAGTAACAAGCTGAACAAACTGTACTAATAAAAAATTAAATACAACGAGAAAATGATTTACACTGACTGAGAGGAAGGGTTATGAGATCCGGGCTGACATTCTGGTATATCTTTTTGCAATATAGCGTGACAGTGTATCGAGACAGAGATAGGAATTGCTACGCATGGTGAAACTATTGTATAACGCTAATAACAGACGAATAACTGAATAAAAAAGGCAATCAGCAACAGCAGAAAATGGTGCTGAAAATAAATTAATAAAAGAAAATAAAAATGAATATCTCTTTTCTGCAGGCTTGTAGCACCGCAGACTCAATGCCAAAAGTCAATTACGGACAAAAAAAAAACCAAACCTATAAAATATTTCAGAAGCCAAAAAAATGTTCAAGCGGTAAAACTAACTGCATGGACTAATGCCATTAAATAAAGAGGAGTAGAAAGAAAAAGATGGTACAGTACAAACAAACAAACAAACGAACGAACAAACATACACAAGAAGGAGATGAATAACTTAGTAATTCAGCAGAAATGATCATGGACATTCAATAACACCAGTGGCATTAATCAAATGCAAGTACACATGTCTGCCCGCCGAAGCTATAACGTCTTTTCAAGCAACAAAATACGCCATCATCAATAAACACACACACACATCCTGCAAACACATCCTATACAAATGTACACACGCACGCGCACACACACACATTATGTATAAAAATATATAAGATAGATTTGTGAAAAATTAGCGATTGATTAAGAACACACTTACTAGCGTAGCACGTGCTAACAATGTCAGATTTGCACTCGTTACAGTTTTCAAAATAAAAATCATCTTCTTGCAATCAAACCCCGTGACTGCAACAGCAAAACTAGGCACTTTAACCATTCCACCACCCGACATAAATTTAAACAATTTGAATCTATATAATGGCACTTTTATGCAACATGTACTTATATGAAGACAGTAAGGAGATTTTGGACAACCGCCGAAACAACGCAGTGACTAACAATCCGACGCAAATAGGAAGCCACACAAAAAATAATTTTATTAAAAAATATTCTCAAATAAGAATAAAAATAACAATAAAAGGAAATAAATTAGGAAAAATATTTTGACGCGCCTGATTTCTCATTAGAGCATTTATTAAAGATGGAGAGGAATGTTCTATGGAGTTCCTATTTTTAGTGTGGAATCCGTATAAATGTTTGTATGTTGCTGGGCGTTTCAAGATATTGTATGAATTGTCGAATTTGTGTACGTGGTTGACTTATTGTATATGTGCATGTATGTGTGTATATGCGTTTGTATCGTATATGTACAGGTACATGTGTATGTATGTGTGTATATGCGTTCGTAAATGTGTGTATGTATACATTTGTGTGTAAGTATGCGTGTGCCTGTCAAAATCTTAACAAATACGGTAATAATATCTTTTTATGTATGCTTCCATCTACGTGCGTATTAGCATGGAGGCATGAGATAGTCTATCGAAAATATTCACTGTGTTCAGGTCATCGTACATATGTATGTATGTGTGTGTGTATGTATGTATGTGTGTGTGTATGTATGTATATGTGTGTTTATGTGGGTGTATATGTATGTATGTGTGTGTTTATGTGGGTGTATGTATGTTTATGTATGTGTATGTATTTATGTATGTATGTATGTATGTATGTATGTATGTATGTATGTATGTATGTATGTTGTATGTAATTATAGTGATCAGTTGAAGCTAAATCGAACTTTGCACGGTGGAGAATGGAGAAAAAAAGATAGAAGAGATTAAATTAGGCCATTAAGAGAATGCAATGAACTGACCATCGACTGCATTTACTACTTGGCTGGTCGGTAGTTAAAGCTGTTGATAAGTTTGGTTTTATCTTGCTGGGTATTGTTCTGTTTCGTTGTGATTTTTTAATGTTGTTTCATGTTTGTTTTTTTTTAATCTGTAATGAACATTTTTTTGGATTAGATATTTTCATATATTGTTTTGTTTGATTCGTCATGCCTCATATTTAATTTTGTTCAGTCTCAATTACACTATGAAACTAGAGAGCATGCAATCTTATTGTGTTCTTGTTTGCCGTGAGGTGTGAGGAGGTGATATGAGTTGGTGCTGCTGAAAATTAATAACAAAACAAACTTCAAATTAAACACATGCACCAAACAGTAAGCACACACCACACACACACACACACACCATAGCACACACACACACCATAGCACACACACACACACCATAGCACACACACCACACATACAAACACACACACACTGGAATTCCAAAATTTTAATAGAATTTGTCAGCCAGTGAAAAGTCAGGTCCTTGCTCTGAATTATTTTTGTTGGTGTATGTTCAATGAAGCGTGCATTTTCTGTAAATAGGATTTTTATGTTTTTGTGTGCACTTGTGAGCATATAAAAAATAATATAAATAATAATATTAATAATTAAAATAATTATTATCATTATTATAAAGTTGGACATAATAAAAGCGACCTCATTTTCGATGATTATGACAATGAATATAGATGTAATAATAATGAGAATAATAACTTTTATTATTTCCTAAGTTATTTTGTTTAATAACAATAAAATTACATGATACACGAGACACTTTCAAAATATGGTCTGATGATCAACGCTGGCTGACCGACTGACTGACGGACAAGATGTTTCGTGTAAGGACGCAGTTTAATCAGTATAATGCACGAACAGTTCCAGTAAATAAAAGAAAAACACGTTCGTCTTTTTTTTACTATCTTTCATTTTCTCTTTCTCCCTTTCTCAATTTCAGCTTCTCTCACTTTCACTCTTATTTTCTTTTTCTGTTTCTCAATTTCAATTTCTGTCAATCTCCTACGTCTCATTCTCTCTCTCTCTCTGCTTCATTTTTTCTCTTTCTCTCTCTCTGTTTCACTCTTTTTCTTTTTCTTTTATTCTCAATTTTTTTCTTACCTTCACTATTTCTTTCCTTCATTCACCATCTGAGAGGGATAGACTGGAGTACCTCGGCAGTCCTGTTTCTGATGTATCGGCCATAAAGTTGGGTCATTTACATGCCAGCCCAGCGCATTTATACTTTATTGTCTTGTCTATTCTGATGATGAAAAGGATATTTTGGTTGCTTCATTTGGTTGCGAGACCGTGCAACGATACTCACTCGCGTCAGTTTAAACGCGTTTATACTTACATACAGTCTAAGAGCGTTTCTTATATTATTAAACAATCAAGCCACTTATAATTTCATCAATTGTGTTTGTGTGTGTATGTAATTATGTTTGTATGTGTGTGTGTGTGTGTATACGTATGTATATGTATGTGTGTGTGTTGTATTATTAGCTTAACGTTATTGGGAATAAAATTGACGCGAGCCTGTCAGAAACACCTGGCGCAACGAGGCAGGCATTTCTTTTATTATATGCTCTTAATAGACCAAGTGAAACATTTTGTTACTTCAAAATTTTGTTTTACTTATTTATTCACGTGTTATGAATTTATTTATAAATTTTTCTTTCATTTTTCAATGAAATATTTTTTTTTATTTTTCTAATTTTTTAAGCTTTTGTTTCATTTATTTATTAAGTTATGGATGAGTAATCTTATTTGGTTTATGTTTATAGATTTTTTGAGGATTGCCAATAACGCCTGTTTACTTCGAGTCACATTTTTCGAATTGCATCTTCTGAATTCTAGCAAAATTACTTAAGAGTTGTACACCTTGCAGAATAAAATCAGAGTGAATGATTAACCGTCAACTGTGTTTATTTCAACAAGAAAAACATTGATTCATAAAAACAAATGAAAATACAAAACATAATAAATTGAAAAAAGCAAAAGAGTGAAAATTAGACAGACAGGGATTCAGACAGACAAACTTTAAGAGACATACGTGTGTTGATTTAGCAACTTTATTAGTCGCTACCGTCGACGTAGGTTTTTATGTGTGTGTGTGTGTGAGTGTGTTTATATGTGTGTGAGAGTGTGTTTTTATGTGTGTGTGTGAGTGTGTTTGTATGTGTGTGAGAGTGTGTTTGTATGTGTGTGTGTGTGAGTGTGTTTGTATGTGTGTGTGTGTTTGTGTGTGAGTGTGTTTGTATGTGTGTGTTTGTTTGTATGCCGCAAGTTTTTTCCCTGTTTTATAAGGTTGTTGATGGATTTCATGCTGTAATGTTGAAAAATAATTCTACCGTTACCAGGTTTTTAGGATAAAAAACTCTTCCGTTTTGAGGCATAGCGTGTTTATTTATTTTGGTTTTTAAGTAGATTTAAAATTTTTTCCCTATTAGTAATTCTCTTGCCACTACGGATACGGTGTTGTTGTGGCGTGTTGTTGCGGTTTTTTGTTTGGCGGGCATGGTTATGTGGTTTTTGTATCGCTGTAATTGATGTAATTGTTATCGATGGGTTGTCGTTGGCGTTGAAATTGAACTTGTTACTGTCGGTTGCAGCTGCTGTTGATGAAGATGATGTTGTGTGATTAGTATTGACAATGTCTTTGTTTTGTTTCTGCATTTTTATTGTTGTTGTTGTTGATGTTGATGTTGCTGTTGTTGTTGATATTGTTGTTGATGTTGTTGTTGCTGTTGATGTTGTTGATATGTCAAACCTGGTGCAGATCTAATTTTGCCTAATCCTTTTCTTAACGCTGGCTGAGTAGTTGCTTATTAATTTGATGTAACTAATGTTAATTTATATCGCGTTGATGTCATTGTAGTTGACACATCGATGTCGTTGTTGATGTCATGTTGATGTTGTCGTTGTTGATGCTGTCTTCCTGGTCAATTTTTAGTTGTTAAATTGTCATTTTATTTCATTTATTCGTTTCACTCTGTGATCAAATGCACACAGTTCTGTAGTTTGCGTTTTAATCTTGCGTGGCGTGCTGCTGCGGCTGTAGTCGCTGTTAATGACGCTCTCGCAGACAAATGACGTCATAAATTTTGCACCAATCGCCGTTAAGAAGAAAACGGAAGAAGTAAAAGACGATGATGACGGTGACGATGTGATGAAGATGATTGAAAATGACAAGTTCAACAAAACTTGTATGAAAAAAATTACAAATTACTTGATGAAAAACTTTGAATGACAACATTACGCCAAAAAAATAAAAATACACTCACACACACACACCGTGAATAAATACTCTGACAGTAAAAATAGTGATGATGATGATTGTGTCGGCGGTTATGATGATGATAGCGGTAATCATGAATTGCGAGAAATAGCAATATTATATTTCTTAAAAAATGAAAATTTGGTCAATATTTGATCTGTTTGCTGGGAGCTGGAACTTTTTTAAATATTTCAAATTTGAAAAGTTTGCTTTTGAAGTTTAATTAACCATTTGATTAATATTTTTCAAACATTCTTTCTGAAATTTCCTACTTTTCATCGCACAGAAAAGAAAGCACATTCGACATCGTGTCGCCAAAAAAGTAGAATTTTCTACATCCCGTAGCAAAGATAAAACACAGAAAACAAATTATCCTGCTTAATGCTTGTATAGCCATTTAACAAACAAACAAAAAACGAACGAACAGACAAACAAACAAACAATCGAACGAACGGACAAACGAACGAACGAACAAACCTCCTCTTAGCATCTCCGTATCAGAAACAAAATGTTTGAACAACAAAACCCAAGAAATAAATTCGGCTAATGGTTTTCCTATTTTACCGATCATCCTCATCACTTTTCTATAAACTGTTTTCTTACATTTGTAAACATTTTTAAACATTTTTCTTACAAAATAAAACAATAAAACAACTGAAATTGCGTTACTTAATTTTTGCAAGAAAATTTTTTAATAAACGTTAGCACCGTCTATTAAGTTATGAAAGAAAAAGATTGTGTGTGTGTGTGTGTGTGTGTGTGTAAGATAGAGAGATTTTTTAAATTTTACATTAGAACTGTCTATAAAATTATGAGAAAAAAAGAGGGTGAGAGAGAGAGAGAGAGAAACAAACAAACAAACATAACAAGGGTTGCGTGTGTATCATGATGAAGATGTCTGCAGTGGTGTGGAGCATTCGTGAAGGATGCATGTAGAAGCGAAAAGAAGGAAACGCGTCGAACCACACACGTGACCTCTTCATTCAAACATTTTTAAATGTTTGAGGTTTTTTCTTCTATTCACATTCATCCCTCCATCTATTCTCATTCAATCATTCATCTTTCCATCTATTCTAATTCATTCACTCAATCCTTCTATACATTCTCATTCACTCATTCATCTTTCTATCTTACAAGTTTTATTCATTAATTTTTCCATCTGATCGGACGATCCATCTTTTATATCTACTTGCCCAATTGCTATTCATGACTTCCGCTGCGGTGAATGTTTTTTACATCTTGAAAACCATTCGTACAAAAAAGTTCCAACAAATGTATTTGAGAAAAAAAAAGAGCTAGTACACTTATGTTAAAAAACACACTCAAAATAGACCATACACTAGAACGCACACACACACACACACACCACACACACACACACACATGAACACACGCACACACACACACACACACGTATATTTATATATAATTATACATGCATTCATTTTTATCCATATATTCGCAAATACATTTTTTGATGTATTTATACAGAACGACAATGGGAAGTTAATAGAGGAAACTGTCGTTCACGCATGCCAATATATCTCGTCATTTAATAAGGTCTGTCAGCATTACTCAAGAAAGAAAGAGAGAGTTGAAGAAAAAAAAAGAAAGAGATAGATAGAAAGATAGAGAGAGAGAGAGAAATAAAAAGAGAGAAAGAGAGCGTATAAGTGAAAAAACCATTTATTATCTGTTGACCACAAATATCACAGATACAACAGAATACTCTCCCTTTTTCTTCAATTTGACATTTCTTCAAGAGATGAGGTCTCTTTTTTTAATTTATTTATTCGACCTTTGGCCCTCTAACAACAACAACAACAACAACAATAATAAAAATAATAACAAAATAATAATAATAGTAATAATAATAATAATATTAATAATAATGGTAATATGATAATCATCATCTTCTTCATGTATCATTTAGTTGCGGAGGGTAAAGGTCTTCGAAGAAAGATAAAACTGCTCACTGAATTGGAATTGACGTTGTATATTATGCGCTATATAAATGTATACATACAGACATAAATACACATACATACATACAAACATACATACATACACATACAAACATGCATACATTTCTAAACACAAACATACAAATATACATACACACATGCACATACACACATGCACATACACACATACACATTATATAGACGTCTCTTTATTTTCAATCGCTTCAATGGATTCCTCGAGTTAGAGAAATTATTTTTATTTTCACACATTTCACGCACACATCACACTCTCACATACACACACACACACACGCATACACACATAGCTATGTATATTTATAAATATGTAAATTTAATCTATTCAGTTTATTTTCTCAAAAAAAGTGCCGTCAAGCAAAGATTTTTCAAAAGTAGAGTGGCAAACACCTGGAATGATCTAAGTGATGAAAAGGTCTCAGCGACAACTGTTCAAACAACAGTTGCTAGATCAAGATCTGAAGGTTATTAGGTTCTCACACAGACTCTAATCTACTGAACCAGTTTAAACCCTGTTATGTTATGCTATGTTTTTGTCGTTCCAACTTTAAATATTTCATTTTGTTGCATAATTGACATAATTGCATGCATTTTAATTTTAAATCTCTGAATTTAACTCTACAATTTATGATGAAATCATTTCATGAAATTTTTTTCAATACCCTTGCAGTTACTGTTCTGTAAGTCGATTAAAAATGTAAAAATATGGCAATAAACATAAATTAGTTTATAAGTTTTGAACTTCAATGAAAAAAATGCACCTAAAATCTGTTGAAAAGTCAACTAAGTCAGTTTAATAATGGTTTTATTGAGTTGGGCAAATGATGAAATGAGATGTGGGTGGATACATATCATTATGATACGGTTTTTTGCTTTGTACTTGTTTATAAGTATCACACACTCGTTGGCATGCATTTACAGTACAGATATATTAAACCCGATACTCGCATATCAGGTACACATTAATCACAACAACTACCATTCATTTTAAACATTGAAAATATCGTTTAGGTATAAACCCAAAGAAAATTGTTATAAAATTTGAAATCATTTAAATTGGACCACGTAAGTTAGAGGTAATTTTGGAATAAATGAGCTAGATATTACTACGCAATTCTACATATATTGTGTTACAACAACGACGACAACAACAACAGCAGCAGCAGCAACAACAACAACAACAACAACAGCAGCAGCAGTAGCAACAACAACAACAACCGTAACAACAGCAACAGTAGCAGCAACAACAACAACAACTGTAACAACAACAACAATTGCAGTTCTGAAAAAAGTTTGATAAAAATAAAGATGACGGTATAATAATAACGATGATGAATGGTCTTTATGAATGGTTAAACATTTATGTGATTATATATGTACTGAGCGAACATAGTTATATGTCTATATATGTATGACACGAACATTTACTTATTTATCTTCAATTATCCTTCTGCTTCAGTTATTTTCCTTATTTTATTTCATTAACTATTCATGTATCTACCAGCGGTGGCCACCACAAGACAAACAGTCTTATTCGGTCTCCGCATATTCTACTTCATAACTTTTATTCACTTATTTGATATGTTGTTGATTATAAATAAAACTTTGAAAATGAAATGAAATGATGCTGATGATGTTGCTGATGACATTATGAGAACGATGATGATGATGAGACTAAAGGTGTGATAAATGCGATGATGGTGTCATTAAATGTAATGATAGGGAATTATAATGGCTATGACGATGATGTGACGTCAGGGCTCACTGAAAATGGCGATCGAGATGGGTAAATGATGACGATGATGAAAATGATGATGATGATACTAGGTACAATGATGATGATGAAAATGATGATGATGATACTAGGTGCAATGATGGCGATGATGAAAATGATGATGATGATGATACTAGGTACAATGATTATGATGATGATGATGATGCTAGATACAATGATGGTGATAATGAAAATGATGATGATGACACTAGATACAAGGATGATGATGATAATGATGATGATATTAGCTATATTATTGTTGTGAAACTATTTCACCATCACAATGTTTTTTTCCTTAGTCCCGATGGTCTGAAAAACCGTATTTTCTTTTTTCCGCGTAGTTAAATTTTGTAGTGAAAAAAATTGTTTTTTTTTTGACTTGCTAGAATTCTGTAAAGTACATGTGTTGGTGGGTTTGTGTGTGTGCGTTTGCTTGTATATGTGTGTGCGTGTATGAGTATGTATGTGTATGTGTGCTTTCACTGCATGTGTTTGCACTGTATGTGTTTGTATTTGAAGAAATAAATCTTTTGTTCCATTTTTTGTGACCTCGTTAATAAAATTTAACATGCACAAACTATAATAGATGATCAAAGATAGTTGGAAATATTTTTCGACACATTTTAATGAACGTCATACTTGAGATATTTTAAATAATTAATAAATAATAAAATTTCACTTAAAGATTTTTTCAGGTTTAATTTAGAAATTTTTTTTAATTTGATCTCTTGAAAAATTTCACTGTTTAAAGCAGTCATTGAAAAAAATAATTACTAAATAATAAAATTTATAAAAAATAAATAAAAGTTAAAAGTTTACCGGAGAATAGTCTTAAAAAATGGATTACATCGAATGTGGTTTCAATGACGTTAATAAAATGTACTCTTATTTTTTTGGATTGTGACATAAATATATTTGATTGGTTGATTGATTGGTTGGTTGGTTGATTGAATGAATGGTTGGTTGGTTAATGGATTGGTTGGTTGGTTGGTTGGCTGGTTGATTGGTTGATTGATTGCTTAGTTGGTTGGTTGTTTGATGGTTTGAAGGTTTGGTGGTTGATTGACTGATTGATTGATCGTTTGATTTTCGAAATAAAATGTTACATTCAAAGTTTAGCCTGAACCTGAAAACAACAAATTATCTTTCATTTGGAAAGTTTCTTTTAAAATTTTTGAAGTTAAATCAATAAAACGAATGAACGAATGAACAAATCAATCGTTATGATATTATGAAATAAACTAGGCTATATTAAACAACAAATTAAATATTTATCGAAAATTTATTTAATACTTGTTATATGGAGCGTCTAGCGTTTATATCAATACCGTTTAAGTATGTGTATATGAACAACAAATGCCTTAACAAGTTGTTTATTCATTCGAATGAACGATTGGAAAAGCGCCAGATATAATAGTTTGTTAAACAAATTAATGAATGAATGAATGAGTGAATGAATGAATGAATGAACGAACGAACGAACGAGCGAACAAACGAACAAACGAATGAATGAATGTTTGAATGAATGATTAAAAAATACAAATGAACATTCAGAACATGAAAATCAGAAATATTAAACAGAAACAACCTATTGCGAAGAGAAAATTTTTACAAAAATTTGCACATAATGTAGTAAATTCTGTTATAAGAAGAAACTACCGAAGAGAGCATTGTTAATACTTGGTGTAATATCATTAAAATTAAAAAATTTATCCACCATAAACTGCGTGTATATGTGTTTGTCTGTGTGAGTATGTATAATATGTGTGTTTGTCTGTGTGAGTATGTATATTTGTGTGTTTGTCTGTGTGAGTATGTATATTTGTGTGTTTGTCTGTGTGAGTATGCATATATGTGTGTTTGTGGGTTTTCTTACTAACATATAAACGAATGTAAATGGATACTACATGCGTACGTGTACATACAAAAAATTTTTTATTTTATTTTAAAATTGTAATCTTTCAACAAGATAAGAAGAAAAAATTATTAGCTAGCAGGCGCTTTGGATATAATCTCTTAAAAATTGACGTTTGTGAATAGTTCATATTTTAACGTTGTCTTTAAATGAGCTTTGTTTCTTATCGGTAACACCCAAATTGAAAAATTTTCAAAAATATTAAAAAAAACTGTTTTTGCCATCCATCAATAATAATAACCATTGTACATCTGATTTTTAAGAGACTGAAAATTTTGAAGAAATTTTTTTCGACATGATGAAATTACAAAATTTGAAAAATATGACAAATTCTTGATATGAAATTAATGAATTATGAAATTTTTATTAGTGGCATGTAAAAAAAAATAATTTGTGAACATACTGCCTCAAATGAGTATGACATGAGAGGGTAATAGAAAGGTAAAAATTTGAGTAACACACGCATGCTACATACAAAAATAATTGCAGGTATCTTCTGATTGCTTGGTCATCTGGTGTTTGCTTGGTAAAAAATTTAACTTTGTGTTGAACCTACAAAAGAAACTTTACTTAAAAATTTATTCTATTTGTTATAATTTTCACAAATTCATTGAACTTTTTTTTAAAAAATAAAATCACTTTATTATCACTATGAACAATATTCAAATTATTTTATCAAGACTAACATTTACTTACAAGGTCAGCTGAATCAACATTCCAGCTCTTCTGAAAGAAGATTTTAAAAAAATGCGTGATATAAATACTCTAATTATAATATTTACAGTGTTAGTTAATGACATCAACACCAACAACATCAACAGGACAACATCGGGTACAGCAACGAAACAACCATAAAAACATTCAACACGCAACAACTACAATTTCTAATCGAGTTTCATATTTACTAAATATTTGCAGTTTGCAAAGTAAATGAACAGCAGCAAATTTCATTGATTTCAGAAAGTAAATGAACTAGTATCCAGAAGCAAATTTCATTGGTTTCCGCCTAAACTTTGTGCCAAAGACTATTTCTTCAAGGTAGATATAACCATTATCGCGATGGTTATTGACACTCCTACGCCTCCGATGATGAATGCACTTTTCCCTGTCCTCTCTTTACTTCCGCCATCATTCTGCGAGTCAAACTTTGTTATTTTTCGTATGCCGTTTATTTGTAATGTTCCCGTCCAAATTTTGTTGATGATGTTGTTGTTGATGTCATTGTTGTTGTTGTTGTTGATGTTGTTGATGTTGTTGTTGTTGTTGATGTTGTTGTTGTTGTTGATGTCATTGTTGATAGAGTTGATTTTTGCTCTAGCCTCACATGAGAAAGTGAAGTTTCCAGGGTTATAAACTTTCAACCAGTAGTTCTGTGTTATTATCGGCGGCCTCGAGTTTGGTTTAAGTTTTACGATTTGTTCGTATTTTTCTCGCATTTGTTGTTGTCCTTTGTAGTTTTGTTGTTGTTGTTTGTGTTGTTGTTGTGATCGGAATGATGTTTGCAGCGATCGTCGATGTTTTTGCTGTGGCTGATGTCGTTGTCGTTGTTTGTGATTGTTGTGCCGATGTTCCTGAGAATGTTGATGCGATTTTTGTTGATGTTGTCGCGAATGTTGTTGCGTTTGTTGTTGATGAATTTGCAGTTGTTGATGCGTTTGCACCCTTCTTTTACTTATCTTCTTTCTCATAGCGTTGACGACAACGTGCGAATGACCGATGTAACTCCACTCAAACTCCAGCCAAACATTCGGTGGCCAGCCACTCGCTCCGCACATAATCAACTCGCCAACGGAAGAGGATGTGACGTCAGGTTTCACGTCATAAATCAGAGATGTGCCAATATTTTCAATGGTGTCCTTCCACCGGTAGATATATTGATTGCTTAACTTTTCGATAACGGTTACATGGCACGATAAATCGACAATTAAATTGGCATAATCTTTGTAGAAATCAATTACATCATCATCTTCTGTCAATTTTCTCAGTGGCTTTTGAAGCTGCTTTTGAGACTGCAGATAGTTGCGTTGTAGTTTGTAAGTAGTACGAATCTTGTTATAGATGGTTTTGTTGATGAAGAGCATGATATCTCGATGGTGGAAGGATATTTCCATCTGATCAGCCCCATCTTTCAGACGTTTATCTACTAATTTAAAATTCAAGCCGTTGTTTTTAGCATCTATGAATTTGAAATTTGCACGAAGTTCTGTGTCGTCGTGACGTTCGCTGCTGCTGCTGTGGCCGCCATCGCTACTGACTAAATAATTTTTCATGGTGACATCGACGACGACGTCAATGATGGCTCTATATTCAACTGTGATGTTGCCAGTGTAAAATAGTGAAAAACATTTGAATCGGTTGTCTTCTTTTTGGATGAATTTCGGAGAGTTATCTAAGATAAGAAGTTGAACCTGCTTGTTTGGGCAGTTTAACATACCAGCGTGATATCTTTGCACTTGGAATGGTGACGTCATTTGCTGGTTAGTTGCGGCATGTCGCCATGCGTGTTTGACGTCAGACAAATTTGATTTCGAGTTCTGCTTGGTTTTGTTTTTCTTGTTAGCGCACGAATCGTTGAAAAAACTTTTTAAATTGACAACTCTGAACTCTGGTAAGGAGATATTGTCGTTTTTTTTGAGATTTTTAAGTCTGTTTTTGTCATCGTAAATATTTCGTGATAATGATAATGTCGTTGCTGCGTGTTGTTGTTGCTGTAGTCGAAGTAACTGTTTGTTGTTGGAAGATTGATACTGCGGTTGTTGTTGTTGTTCGTGGCGTTTGTGTAAGTGTGGCTGTCCTCGCATTGGTGAGGTTTGATGTGGAATTGTGTGAGAATTTTGTGGGCTGTGAAGTCTGTTTGTTTGGGTATTAGAAGATGACGTGTTGTGTGTTGCATATTGTGGAGCTTGTTGGTGAGGTTGTTTTGTTGTTGCGACTGTTGTTGTTGTTGGTGGTGGTGGTGATTTTAATGTGTCTGATGACGTAGTTAACGGTGGGAAAGGTACTAATCCATTTGATAATCCAATCCATTTCCTCATTGATGGAAGTTTCGGATTCGGAATAACTTTCCATTGATTCGCCGACATCAATCCAGACGTGGATCCTAAATATTTTGTCCTCGAATCAAAATTTTCAGATTTTGTCTTGAACGGTCTTGTCGGCAATAATAACATTCTTCTTGTCAGAGAAACATAATCCAACGAGTTGGCACTTATCTCCATTGTTGTTGTTGGTGTAGTGGAGTTTAACATTAATACTGTAGTAAAAGTAGTAGTAATTGTAGCAGTAGTAGTAGTAGCAGTAGCTGTAGTAGATGGCAACTGATCAAATTCTGCAGCTCTTATAACCCAAATTAGAAACAAAGGATACAAAAACTCTTTCATGTTGCGTCGGTTTTCGATAAATCAAAATTTTCAAAAAATTAAATAAAATTTGTTGACAAATTTTTTATATATATTTTTTTTTAAAATTTATATTATTTAATAAAATGTAATTCGAAGTGTCAATAAATATCTTCTGTAAATATCTTCATAACAACTTTTTTCAAGTTAAAAAGTCTTAAACGAGCAAGCGCTAACAACTCAAAGATTATTAATTAATCATTCCTATGAACGAATGCGTACTGAAATCAGCATTTTAAAATGTTTGTTTCACATTGTTAACAGTGATTCAATCATTTGCTATTTATACGAAAGGATAAAAAATTTCATGTACTGTTATATCTATAAATAAATACATGTGTATATGTATATACATGATTGCGAATGGATATTATACAAACACCACACACACCCACACACCACACACACACACACCCACACACACACACACACATGTATATCATAAATTATAATATATTTTTATTTACCAATTGAAAATTAAATATTCAATTGACACGGGTAGTATATAGTGCATAAACTTACACACAATATATTTAAACCATCTATCTTTAAACTTCAAGTTAGCACACACACTCACACTCACACACACACACCACACACTCAAACACATACTCGCATACATACATTCATACACCCAACACACACTCCCATAAAGGTATGTATGTACTTTCACTCACACACAACAGTAGCAACAACAACAACAACAGCAATAATTATAATAATAATAAAAACAGCGATAATAAATAATAATAATAATAAACTTAATTTTCTCACATTATTTTCCTAGATCCCACATCCCACGCTAATTCGAGAAGAGAAACTTGATCCAGATGGGTGGGTGGGTGTGCCGTATCGTGTGTATTGCACAATGTACGCAATGAATAATAATTAAATGAAAACAATAAAAAAATAAAATTATCACAACAACAGAGAGAGAGAGAGAGATAGAGAGAGAGAGAGAGAGAGAGAAAGAGAGAGAAAGAGAGAGAAAGAAAGAGAGAAGAATATAGTGAAAATGAAAAAGAAAAGATGAAAAAAGAACAGGGCAGTGAGAGAAACAGAGTGATAAAATAGTTACATAAACGTGTATACGTGTGTGTATGTATGTATGTTTGTGCTTGTATGCGTGTGCATGTGCGTGTGTATATGCGTGTGTATGTACAGGAAGTATGTACATGCATGCACACGTGTATATATGCGTGTGAACGTGTATAAATGTGTGTAAGCACACGTGTGTGTTTATCCGCGACTGTGTTTAATTAATCACAGAGTTGTTATCAACATGACGAATCATAAAAACATGCCCCTTGCATTAATAAAGCACGCTTCTCAAATTTTTCAAACTTTAATGGATCAAACGTTTGAGATGGTTTCGCTGTGTATTTTTGTGTATTTCTGTACATTATGATGTGTATTTTTTTAATGTCTTACATTTAACAAGTACAAATTTTAAAAGTTGATATTTACGGACGATTTTTACTTTTTTAAAATTAATTACTAAGAATCAGTAAAATGTAAAAAAAAAATTCATCGTCATCATCATCATTGTCATCATCATCATCATTAACATCGTCATCACCATCACCATCATCATCATCATCGTCGTCGTCATCATCATCATCATTAACATCGTTATCATCATCATTACCACCACCCTCATCGTCGTCATCGTCAACATTATTTATTGCGTTAAACATTTCACAAGTACAACTTTATCAAAATTTTGAAAATCAAGCTGGATTTTATTTATCACCCTTTGAATATTATTATTATATAAAGAGGAGAAAAATGCTTTGATTATGTGAATGATGAGCAGCATATTTCAAGACACACACACACACACACACACACACACACACACACACACACACACACACACACACACACACACACACACACAACACATCTTCAACTTTGTCGATTAAATATTTCAAATATGAAATGAGTTTGACATATTTATTTGGAGTCACTATCATCATCATCATCATCATCATCATCATCATCATCATCATCATCATATAGTCATTGCTACGTCATCATCATCATCATCATCATCATCATCATCATCATATAGTCATTGCTACGTCATCATCATCTCATCATCATTGCTAGTTATCATCATCGTCGTCAACATCTTCTATCATGAAAATACATGGTGTAACAATAACATTAACATTGATAATAATAATAATAATAAGAAGAAGAAATAATAATAATAATGATAATAATAATAATAATAATGATAGTAATAATAGTAATAATATCATAAGCACAATTACAACAACGAATTGAGCCCTGAATTACATAAATATGCAGATCAGTAAAAGGTACGTAAGGTATGTGCATGCAATTAAAATTAGAAGTGTATGCATGAAAGGAAAGAAAGAAAAGTGAATTAATTCATTCGTTTCATTTTCAAAATGTTTGGCATTCCATGAGAAAAATACTCTTTGAAAGTATTTTTCCAAGGTATTTCAAATATTTGGCGGGAATTGTTTTAATGATAATGGATATTACTTTTAACAACCTCACTAATGAGACTATTACTAAATACGCCTTTTTCGGCCTATAATAATAATAATATTAATAATAATAATAACAATTTGTTCGTGACGATCCGTGATGTTTTCAGTATTGGCAGCTTATATATATTCGTCGAATGAAACTGTTTAAAACAGCAATTGAGTATAATTGAAATTAAAAGTTAGTGTTGACATTTGTATTTAAAAATTAGCGTTAGCGTGGTTCTCATTTCATTTCACAATTCTGATCTATCTCTTCTTATTAGCAACGAATTTAAATTATTTTTTTTTCTCAATCACTAAAAACAATACAATACGTTACGATACAATTCGATTCGATACGATACGATACGATCTCATGCCATACTATAGTACACTACATTTAACAATAACTTGATTATGATGAAAATAATGGTTTTATTATTTTATAATTATATATAATCAACTGGACGGTGTGTCATTAAGTAAGTAACACGCACATGAATCATAGCCAGGAACCTCTCTATGTACATTGGCTGGTACATTAACCATTACACTATCCTTGGAACATTTAACAGGGAAACAATCAGAGTTTATTATTATTATTATTTTACACTTATACTCACATATACTCACACTTAGTTGTCTACACTTATGTAGATATAATGTATGATATGTATGTATGTATGTACGTGCAAAGCAAACTGGCAGAGCATTACGTACAAAAATACGTAGACAGCTTCTCGCTTACGTCACAGCGATGGGTTGTCGTTATTGATTTTCCGTATGGAAAGCTTCCTGATTCGTGCTGCACCGAGAAGATAAAAATAAATAAATGAATGAATATTTTATGCATGTAACATGTAACAGGATTGTCTGGCAACAAACTCAAGGCATGTACTCCAGATAATGAAGTTAAATCTGCACAATCATCTACGTGTTTGTGACGTGTGTGTTTGTGTTTGTTTGTTAATGTGTGTGTGTGTTTGTGTTTGTTTGTTAATGTGTGTGTTTGTTCGCTTCATTAAAAATTATATGCAGCAACGAATAGAAGCGTGCTTTCATTTATACACAACGAATGATGTACATATGTTGATAGGAATGAATGAATGTTTAGATATTTTTTATGTACATGCACATCGTTATAAAATTCATAGAAACATTTAAACACACCTACGGTCGAATGTGGTTTCATATTCACGTTCATAAGAGGCACACCAGCCCACCAAACAACGCATGTATTCGTCTAAAACACGACCACTTGCACAAATTAAATCGTATATATGGTGGCATTAAATATTCAAATCTGGATCAATTATGTCATAAAATTATGTTTACATTTGTGTTCATAAAAATGTGTGTGTGTATGTATGATTGTGTGTGTGTGTGTGTTTTATCTGATAAAAATTATTTTTCATGTTTCAATAATTCATTGTTGTGTGTACGTTTTTGTGCATTTGAATCTCCAGAACACATGCTTAATCTGATGAAATGTACTTACACTTTCAAAGGCCGGGCGGCACAAAACGCGTCCACTACTTTGTTGCGTATGTTCACGCATTTCAGTTCGTTCACATATAAGCATTAAGAACATTGAGAATAAGAACTTCTAGCAACTGAGTGGATGGTGTGTGGATGAATTTTTTATTGGCAGCACACATGGTGTTGTGGTGTGTAATTACTTTCTAGAAAATATGAGCCCGTATGTGTGATGCTTGGTCTCTTTGGTTTCATTTAGCAACAAAATGTGTGTAGTTAGGTAGGTAGGTAGGTAGGTAGGTGGGTAGGTAGGTAGGTAGGTAGGTAAGTAGGTAGGTGGGTAGGTAGGCAGATAGGTAGGTAGGTAGGTAGGTTGATAGGTAGGTAGGTAGGTAGGTAGGTAGGTAGGTAGGTAGGTAGGTTGATAGGTAGGTAGGTAGGTAGGTAGGTAGGTAGGTAGGTAGGTAGGTAGGTAGGTAGGTAGGTAGGTAGGTAGGTAGGTAGGTAGGTTGGCAGGATGCTTCTTTCAAGGCTTGCTCACTCAGTTGTAACGTTCATGAATGGTAAAATTTTATGTGTAGGAGTGTTTGTATAGTTTTTTAATTTCGGTTCAAATAAATGATTTTTTTAAACATTTGTTCCACAGCCATTTCACTTGTTTTTTATGGTTCTGAAATATTTGAAATTATTTTTTTGAAAGAAAATTACTAGAAATCAGTTTGAAGCTTTTTGAAACTAGAAGAATAATTTAGCAAATGATAGTTAAATTTTGATAAACAAAATGAAAAATCTGCAGAAGCGAAATGCAATTAAAATTATTTTATTTTAAATATTTGCGTTCACAAAAATTGTTTGAAGTAGTTAGCGTGTGCGTGCATCCATGTATGCTATGATGCACGACTATAGTTCAAAATTTATATTTTTGCTGAGCTAACGTATCAGAAAACACAATGACACTGATCTTATCGCATCAAAATTGCTTGCAGCTCACAGGAAAGCCCCAATTATTTGCAATTTCATGCCATCAGCTCTCCTCCCCGCTCCGACCATACAAATCTATTTATACGCTGCCCTGCAGTGTTATTATGAATCAAGCTGCATGTACATGCATGGATATTGTATATATAAGTATACATGCAGCCATACATACATGCATGCACACACGCACATACAAATATATGCATAAATGTTTGCGTACATATATAGGCATGTCTACATAAGCTTGAAGAAGCACATGCAAGGAAGCAGTGGACTGAAGCAAGTAGCACCTCATTTTGTTGTGTTCAGTTTTGTTGAATTGAGGAGAAAAAAATGATAATGTCTCCGTGTCGCGCGTGGGTTGTCTAAAGCTGAGAAGAGAATGAACAAGATGCAAACTCTCTGATGTTTAATTGTTTTTAGTTCAGTTCTATGAGAATATAAATATCTGATGTTTCGAAGTCTGGTCGTTTTAAAATTTTTCAAAAATTTTCATTTGTTGAAAGTCATTTTAGGGAATTTATAAACTGGTTAGAGTAAAACTGCTTGTTTTGTTTTAGTTGCCAATTGCGTTTTTTCAATATTAAAATGATTTTTCTTTTTAAATTAGAATTAATTTTCATGTTTAAATAGATTAAATCCAAAATTGTTTGTCTAATGTTCATTTAAACTATCTCACTTTGAATTTTTAGTAAATGGTTGTTGGAAAATTTAAAATTCTAAAATTATTTTTCAAGTAGAATTTACTCTAATAAAATTTTCAACAGCAATTTAAAAAAAATAAAACATCAAAAAATTTTATTGAACCTAAACTAAAAAGTCTTCGCAGCAATAAGAACGGAGCATGGACCCATCAACACTGGACGGATATGGTTACGGAGACGACGACCTCGATAGCAGGTTCGCAAAATACAACCAATTCAACATCGGAAGTGGAAGTGGCTATCCATACCAGCAACAACAGCAACAACCGCCGCAACAACATCAGCAACAGTTCGCATACAACCAGCAGCAGCAACAACAAAATTATATCCCTCAACAACAATATTACAACGAAAACCAGCAACAACAGCAACAACAACAGCAGCAACTGCCGTATGTGCAAGATCAAGCCCAAAGTCTGCTTCAGTCAGAATCAAATCAACAGGCTCCACCGACTGGGACATTCACTGAGAAGTTCAACGTGTCCTTTCCAGATGTGAAGAAAGATTTGTTATTCGCTAAAGCGTTCTATTTTTTTTTCTTCGCTGCGTTCGGTTCCTTGTTTCCATTGATAGGAGTCTACTTCAAACAACTCGGGATGAGCCCCGTTCAGACAGGCTTCCTCATCGGGTTGAGACCTTTCGTTGAGTTGTTCGCTGGACCGTTTTGGGGTGAGTTGGCTGAACGATACAAGAAATGGAAAATGATAATGATCGGATCGCTGGCCTGTTGGATCATATTCACTGACTGCTTGGCATTCATTCAACCACCTGCCAACTCGTGTCTCATACACAACGGAACAAATATTTTTGTCGCGAAACCCTACACGATAAGTGGATTAAAGTTTGAAGACATGGACAGAAGAGATTTCGGAGAAAATGAGATTGGGCAAGATCGTAAAAAGAGATCGATCTTGAATTACGACGAAATATTAAGCAGCAATTTTTTTAACTACAAAAATAATGCATTTGTTAAAATGAATTCAAGAACTAAAAGAAATGCTCCAAAAAAATCAACTAAGCCCAAAAAGAAAGTGACGACGACGACGACTAAAGCACCAGAACCCGAGTATGACATCATCGAGTACGAAGATGAGATCGACCCCAATGAAAAAATTGAAGAAACTAAAGAAAGTGCTTCGAAGAAAAACGACACCACGGAAGAAAATAAAAGTAAGAAAGAAAAAACCAAACCGAAAGAAAATAATCTCCCTGAAAAGAAAGCAACTGATAAAAAAGATGAAAAGGAAGAAAAATCAAAAAATGAAAAGGAGGAAAAAGATGAAAAATCTAAAAACAAAAAAGAAGAAAAGAACTCAAAAAAACAAAACGTGAAAAGCGAAGAGGAGGAAGGAGAGGAAGAGGCTGGCGATGACAAAGAAGGAGAATATTACGAGATTGAAGACGACGAACCTTTCGATGCTACCAAAAACACGCAGCAGAAGTTTTATCAATTTAAACATTTTCCCTACCCGGCAATCGACATTCCCGGGATATCTCCACTGCCTCTCAACCACAAGCACATTGCCAACTTGGAGGAAGGGGATGTTCGGGATCTCGTGTCTCCGCCGCTCAGTGCTGTTGTCTACAAACTGCAGGTTTCCCGTTCATATTCTTTAAACAAATGCATTCCATTTTTTTCTGTAAAATTTCATTTACACGCAAACACTATGAAAATAAATTTATTCATTTTAAACGATTTAATTTAGTAATTTTAATCTTTAACGAAAACAATTGTATAACACAAAACAACCGAACCCAAGGATGTAAGAAGCGTTTTTCTGATTCTTCTCATCCTACAAATCATCGGCGAGTTTCTGAGCACGCCAGCCATCACACTCGCAGACACGGCCACGTTGGGCTACTTGGATGGTCAGACTGAAAATTACGGAAAACAGCGAATATATGGATCGCTAGGATGGGCGGTCGCTATGTTCTTTGTCGGTATAGCACTTGACCACTCGAACATATTCTCCAGGCATCCGTGCGGCACGGAACACTTGGTCGATCGAAACTACATGACTTGTTATGCCGTCTTCGGCGCCCTCATGTTTTGCGCACTCATCAGTGCTACCCAGTTCAAATTCAGAGAAGCAGATTCGCCCATACAAACTCTACAACTGCAACAGATTAAGAGCAAAGTTCGTTAAAATTCGCATGCTGTTGCTATTAATTTATTGCTAACGTCATTAATACACCTGGGTTATTTGTTTTAGCTCAACGCTGTCTAAATACTCTGATATTATTTATTTTTCTGTTGTATAATCTCTAATGCAGGTTATGGAAAAGGTTCAGAAGTTGGGCGGCAAACAGGAAGGAGTATTGAACGACCAATCAACGATGAGCAACAACCTGCTTGCATCCCAACAACAACAATCCTTCAATCCAACATCAAACGAACCGAAACAACCGATGAACAAACCGAGTCCTTTGACGTACATACCGAGGGGAAAACCGGGTCAAGTCGGTACTCTTCCTCATTGGATCACGGTTCTGAAAATGTTCGCTCCGATTCAATTTAGTTCGGTGTTTTTTCTGCTGTGGTTCAGTGGATTTGGAGTTGGATTGGTGTTTGCTTTTCTTTTCTGGCACCTTCAAGACTTGGGGGGCAGTCCAACGCTGTTCGGTTTGGCGTCTGTTGTCAATCATCTTTCTGAATTGGGAGCCTTTCTCTTCATCAAAAAAATTGTCGCTAAATTTGGTAAATTTGTGATATATTTTGTATTAAATAAATTAAAGATTAAAAATGAATAGATAAAAATTTGAGAATGCCCAATTTACAGGACACATAAATGTAATATACGCTGGATTGCTGGCCAATGTTGTGAGGTTCCTCTGTATTTCCTATCTCGGCAACGCCTGGCTCGTTCTGCCTCTTGAGTTCCTTCAAGGTTTTAATTGCCGGTTTATTATTATAATTCAAATTTCGTCAATTTAGAAATTTAAAACAATTAAAAAATTAGTTTTTTTTACGATTAATTTTTTTTAAAATTTGTACTCATTTATACTCATTTGGCTCTGTTTGATCAACAGTTGGTAAGTCAAATGATGAAAATTTATTCAAGTTATGATTAATTATTTTTAAAACATACGATTACTTTAAATATATAACATCGCTCAAGATTCTAAATTCAAGATTAAAGTATCCAAAAATCTAAACTTTGCGTGTCAAAGATAACTGCACACTTTCACAGTTTCAACTCAATGCACATGTAACCGAAAAGCTAGCATTAAAACGGCTGTTTGATTTCAAAACTAAAAACTCAACTCAGTTTCACCTGTAATCACACTCATGGTCATTGTTATTTCATCTAAAATCCATAAATGGGGTTCTCCAGATAAATTATTTTTTTATTTTATCTCTGTTATTTTCTTTACATTTTTTAACGTTGCACCGACCATTTCAGTTTTATTCCATACACTGTATTTTATTTTTATTAATCATATTTTTTCTCATCAATCATTTATCCAATCACCAATATCTTACCCATCCATCCATCCATCCATCCATCCATCCATCCATCCATCCATCCATCCATCCATCCATCCATCCATCCATCCATCCATCCATCCATCCATCCATCCATCCATCCATCCATCCATCCATCCATCCATCCATCCATCCATCCATCCATCCATCCATCCATCCATCCATCCATCCATCCATCCATCCATCCATCCATCCATCCATCCATCCATCCATCCATCCATCCATCCATCCATCCATCCATCCATCCATCCATCCATCCATCCATCCATCCATCCATCCATCCATCCATCCATCTATCCATCTAGGATTGACACACGCGTCCGTGTGGGCGGCAGGCGTGTCCTACATGACGCAAACCATTCCAGATGAATACAAACCAACGGCTCAACTCATCTTACAATCTGTTCATCTGGCGGTTGGGCGCGGGTGTGGTACCGTCATTGGCGGCATTTTTATATCAAGTTTTGGTGTGTCAAGAGATTATAAAATTTGAAATCATAAATTCTTAACCATGAAATGTGAATTATTCGGTGAATGATGAATTTTATGAAAATTATTCACAATCAAATATTTTAAATTGCTGTGAAGGGGCTTTTTTAAAAATTTTATAAAAGAATTATATTTTCATGATATTTATTTGATTCAAACATTTTTTCTAATCTTTTCAAGTTTTTTATGTTTTTACCATAGATTTCATCAATAAGTATACGCTTAAAAACTAATAAAATTTGTCTTCTGTCATCTGCTATAGGAACGGCTTCAGTATTCCGTGGCTATGGAGTCACCTGCCTGATTGTGGGACTTGGATACTTTGCACTGAACTTCTTCTTCATCAGCAAACTCCCTCCCATAGTTGGTGCTCCGCAGGTGACAAATGAGATGGATACAGATCCCTACCTTGCTCCCCACGGAGTGCCCGGCAGTGCAGTTACTGCAAGTGCATCTTCCACCAAACTGAGTAATCCGGTTTCCGTTTTTATATTTGTGATTTTTTGTGAAAGTCTGTTTTTACTGAATGATACTGAAAATAATTTTTCGTAGTTAGTATTTGCCGTAATTGTTTTTTAATATTCTGTCTACTTTGAAGTATATATTAATTAGTAAGTAGTAATTAGTAAGTAAATAATTAATTGGTAAGTAATTAGTAATTTAGTAATTAGTATCTGCTCTAAATGTTTTTAATATATTGTCTACATCGAACTATTTCAACGTAAAAAAATAATACCCAATCATTATTTTCTTGACCACAATCCAAAATTAAACTCTTCCAAGATCAACAAGCCAGCAGCAATATGTTCGGCAACAACATCAGCAATGACTACTACACGGGACCACCGTATGACCACAACGACAACGTGGCCAACAACACATTCCAACAAAACAACATCGGAAACTATCCACCAACTAACAATCCCTACATCACTGAACCTCAACAAATGACTCAAGGTTCGTTTTGGATGGATGGGATGAAATTCTGATTTTGATTTATTAGTTGACCACAAAATAATAATAATGGTTAAACAAAATATAATATTAAAAATTAACACTCTTCCTTACTTTCTTTTTTTACTCAAATTATATTATAAATTGAAATAACTGAATAAACAAATTACACACATTTCAAACAATTTCTTAGGTATATACAGACCAGCAGGTAACCAATGGAGGCAGTAGATGTAAGAGCCACGCATACTACCAACACAACATATGCCACAAATACCAAAATAACACACACACACACACTCATTCACACACACACAGACACACATACTGAAATACTGCACGTACAAAAAGACCACATGCACCACACATATATCACCAGTACCACATATACCAGTATCTATGTGTGTGATACCATCTCATCAAATAGAATAATAGAATACTCGTACAATTTATTATGCTAATGATGTTGCAATACATAGTCAATACACACACCACACACACACACACACACACACACACACACACACACACACACACACACACACACACACACATGTCATCGTCATTTTTTATTATTTACCATAGAGCACACTTGTTAATTTAAATCTCAAAAAGTATAAAAACATCAAAAAAAATGTCTCATGAGCTAATACTTATGTGTAATTTTAAGAGTATCCATTTAGAATTAAGTTGATGTTGGTTTACCCAGCTAGATATTTAAATTCATTGTCTAAAACCTCTATAAAAAATTTTAGATGATACTATATCTATCGCACTTGTATGTGTACATATATGTATGTATATATAAATTAATAGATAGATATAACATTAATCTTAACTATCTGCGATTTTGTTAAAAAAAAAATTATTTTTCCTCCAAACATAAAGCATTAAAATAAGCAACATTTTGGACCAAATTATTTCTTATTAAAAAATTTCAAACATAACAAGAAAGTGAACTGCTAAATATTAAGAATAAAAAAAACATAAACACAAAACAATAGGGTGAAAATTACGTAAATTATAACAAAGTGGAATAGTAACAATGAAAAAAAAAAACAACTTTTGAATACAAAAATTGGACAACGACAACAAATTTATTGATTGAATGGGCAAAAAACACAACAACCACAACACTACATCAAAAAATTGACCACTTCAGCGATTGCAGCTACTACAACGACCTCACCAACCTGCAAATTACCAACGAAAATTCGTGTTTAAAAATGTACCATTGATTTAATGTTATTGATTCCTGGTTTTATTAATTGCAGTTGGCTTTCACAATTCATACATACTGATTGTGGCTCAAACATCTTCATTGCATTGTAATAAACTACTTCCTTTTTTTATGAATAACTTTATATCTGTAGAATTTAAAGTTGAAAAAACTTCTTGCTAGTGAATCTTTCTTATTTTTCATTATATAACATATAGATGGATGGACCATTTAATATATTCCTACTTTGCAACTAAGCGACCTATGCTAAAAGATGCTAGTTAATATAAATAATGAAATAAAAAAACACACACAAAAACAGACACGCACACACACACACAGACACACACATATTTTTGTTACAAGTTTGCTTTATTTTTCAGCAATAATAATAATAATAGTTTAAACATTTGAATTAATTTTTTAAAAATATTAATAAATTTGTAATTCATTTGTCCATATTGTTTATTAAAGGTAGTTGTAGTATTTGATCATCATTTACATGTTAATAAGTCTACGTGTTTTAGTATGTTTAGTAGTTAGTTGTTTATATAATTATGTGTACGTGTATGTATACATGTGTGTGTGCATACATATTTGTGTGTGTGTGTATGCATATGTGTATGCTCTTCTTAGTTTATTAAGAAGTTTAACATGTAAGTTTAATTTACGAAAACTAAAGTAATTCATGTAATAAGAATACAACACATGTAATGCACTTTGTGTTCTGAAATTTGTATTATGTATACAAACATGTATGTACCATTAAAAATTTGTGTGTATACATATATATATACTTGTGTGCGTGTGTGTGCGTGTGTGAGTAATGTTGTTTCTTCAATTAAAAATAAAATATGTCGAAAAGTGGACTTTTATTTAGCGGAGGGCGTTTTTATATTTTTTACACCAGCCAAGCATCAAGGAATTTTACAATACAACATCATTAAGGTTCATCCTAATAAATTGGTGTAACGGTAGTGTTATGGTCTGGGCGCATGTTCTCACTGCTGCAGCAACCGTGTTCGAATACCAGCCTACAGCATAGGTTTACACATGCGTTGTGTATGTGTACTGTTGTAGAAACCTCTAAAAAGTTATTAAAAAAAGTTGATAACGATAGTATTGATGATTAAAAAAGCGAATGACGAAACGACAGACTTGTTAGTACAAATACTTAGTTACAAATACGTTACTTAGTTAGATTTTTATGATAGTAGCATATGGTTTGTTATCAATTTATAGAGGTGCTTCTGCAGCCGATATTTTTTAATGGAGTTAATCAAGTTGAGATATCCTACACATTTCCAGTATGAATCAGTTTAATTTTTTATGGATTCAATTGATGTAGTTAGTATAACACTTTTTTGTTATAAATATTGAATTATATATAAAAAAAATAAATGTAATTATAAATATTGTATTATTATTATTATTATTAATAGTAGTAACAGTAGTATTAGTTGTTGTTGTTGTAATATTTAAATAAAATATTATCAGCCCTGCCAGCTTTACTTTACAAAGAAGCCAGTAACAGTAAAATGCACAATAATAATGATAATCATAATTAACAACAACAACAACAACAATAATAATAATAATAGTATTAGTAATAATAATAAAATGATGATAAATAATTTAATAATGATCTTCGTCATCGTCAAATATTTGCGTTAAGGTCCCTGGCATCGATTTCATGTTGAATATTGATCGGTAGGCGGTGCAAAGCTAAGATAGGAACCAAGCAGACAGCCATCTTGTTTTTGTTGTTGTTGTTGTTGTTGTTGTTTTTCTTTTGGTTGCTGTTTTTGTTGATGTCGTAATTGTTGTTAACACGATTGTTGTTGTTGTTGTCTATGTAGTTTTTTTGCAGACGTGGCTGTTGTTGATGTTTTTTTTCTAGAATTTGCCGTTGCGCAGATGCCATTGATGTCTCTTTGTTGTTGTTGTCGACTTTGTTGGTAATTGTTGTTGTTGTTGTTGTTGACTTTGTTGATAATTGTTGTTGCTGTTGATGTTGTTAGTATGATCTCATTCCTGATGTCAGTTATTATTGACGTTCATATTTTGGTGTGAGTTTTGTTTGTGGGTTGTTGTTTTGAATTCAAACTTATTTTATTGTTGTTTTTTTTATCACAGAACTTATTTTAAAATGACGATTTTTATAGACCTTAATAACAATATTGTTTTTTATTCCATATATAATTCCTTAGTTTTTCATTTTCAGAGCAAAAGTGTTGATAGAATTTTTTTACTTTTAATGAAGATGTTGTTGTTGTTGCTGTTGTTGTAAATGCATGTTTTGTTGTCGGAGTTGGAGTCTTTGCTGGTTCAAAATTCGTTGGTGTTGTTATCATTTATGAATGCTTGTCGATATGTTGTTGTTGTTGATGTTGTGGATGTTGTTGTGGATGTTGTTGCTGTTGTTGCTGTTGATGTTGCTGATGTTTTGTTGTCTTTGTCGGTGACGTCATTGATAATGTCATCGTTGCTTTATTCCCAATTTTCTAGCCAATAGGAATGCAGTTTAAGATGGGATTCCTCTCTCTAACGATGCCGACCAGGCGTTCATCGCGCGGTGAAAATATTTTGTGTCATTTCATGGAACACGGCGGTTTGAACATACTCGGTCTATATTTCTATCTTACTAACGTTACTATTTCTATGTTGTTGGCGTTGCTGTTACTTGTGAAGATAATCAATTATTTTATTACTATTATTCTTATTGTTTTTATTTTTTATTATAATCTCTATTTTTTTATGTTAAAATTATCTTCAGTTCAGCTACATACAAAACAATGAAAGTTGCATAAAAAAACAACAAATCCGAACCAAACAACATTAACAACAACAACAACACGGCATCTGAACGGTTAAAATTAAGCCTTTTTAGAACATCAGCGGACTATATCGCACTGAACAACTATTACAAACCCACAAAATCATTGATAGTAACACACCAGAACTCAAAAATCTCACAAAAAATATGTAATAAAATTGAAAAAAAACAGGAAAAAAAAAACAATAAAAGCATGCATGCGGACTTCTGCGTGCTTGCTTTCAATTTAGTTATCTTTAATAAATTTTTTTCTTTCAAAAAGATGGTCGGTTGGCTCATTTGAAAGCTCATTGAAATACTTTCATTATCTTTTAATTCTATTTTTATTCTGTCCGTTTTTTTTTATTAGTGAATTTTGTTATCATAAATTCTTAATGAAAAAATGTTTTTTAATTTTTTTTTCGTTAATAATTACTGAATATTTTTCAGCCAAAAATTGTAAAGTTGAAGAAAGCAATTAAATTTATAAAAGCAACAATTATTCTTATGTAGAATAAAAATTTATTTACTTTTTTTTAGAAAAATTTAAAAAAAGCAGAGATATTACCATAAAAAAATGTGAACAAAATTTTCCAGAACGACAATGATGATGAATACGGACTCATAAACATTCATTTCTGTCTTCCTTCTTTCTGAGAACGTATACAGACAGGTGGAAAAAATAAGATGAGGAATGAACTCAGTTCTTATTTTTATCCCCATCATCATCATCATCTTCATCAGCCTCTCTATCAACATCTTCATCATCATCATCTTCACCATCATCTTCACCATCATCTTCACTATCATTTTTATCGTCAACTTCTTCACCTCGTCATTATCACTATCATGATAAATTAGTATGTAGCACTGTCATCGTCGTCATCGTTAAAAAAAATATTTTTTTTTTTGAAAACTTTTCATTCTATGAAATCAAACAGACATGTTGGCACTAGCAGGCTTTTAATGTGAAAATCAATTGAAATAATTATTCGGAAAAATTAACTCTCATTACGCGTGAGAGAGATAGAGAGAGAGAGAAAGAAAAAGAAAGAGAGAGAAAGAGAGAGAGCGAGAGAAACAAAAAACTGTTTTCTACACAATTATATGATAAAATGCAGACATTTAGAAGTATTATTTATAATATTTGTTTCAGCAATTATATAAATAGATGCTGATGACAACGACAAGAACAAAAACATTTAATCTCGAGAATGATCGTGATTAAAAATGATGATATACAATACAATATTGATAACAACGATGATAATAATAACAATGATTGTTCACACAAACACAAGCACATACACTCCCACATATACACACCCATAACATACACACACACACACACACACCCATACACACACACACACACACACACACAAAGACACACACACGCGCACACACACATACTTACACACAAACACACGCACGGACACATACACACGCGCACACACACAGCACACACATATGCAAACACATAAATATGTCAAATTACGTAAACATTTGTTTCATGTATATATATATATATATATATATATATATATATATATATATATATATATATATATATCTATACACCTCCAAGTATATTAAACCATAAAAATACGAGAGATCAATAATATAAAAAGCGACATACGTCTATATAATACTACAAGATTATATGGAAATATTCAAACATACGGACATACAAATGTGCACTGTGCAAACATACAAGTGCACACAAACATACATTTACGCAAACATAAACATACTAGCACACACCTACAACCATAGACATAAAAATATTTACACGAACAAAAAACAGTGCATACATGACTACGTGCACTGTGCATGTGCAAGCTTATATACAAATACACAGACATGCAATCATAAACATACAAACATGCATAAAAATACAACAATGCACGCATGCATAATACAAATTTTTATACACGCGAATGACATAAAGTCTGACATAAAGTAAAATTTAACTGAAAAAATTCATTGTAGTGGAAATAATGGGAAAAAATTTTACAGTTTGAAATGAACTTTTATACACAGACACATTCATAAAACTTTCTCTCTCTCTCTCCTTGTTTTCTCTCTCCTTTTTTTCTCATTCTTTCTCTTTATCTCTAATGCACCAAAGAATCATAAACGGAATTGAATCGAATGCACGTAATAAATCTAGAAACACAAACAATTAAACTGGAATGTGAAAAAAAACACACACACACACACCTGTACTTACATCCACGCTCACGCACATAAATGCCCATACGCACATACATTAGCGCACACACGTGCGTCATTAACGTAAGTCAGTGCTTATAAACAGTCAGATATGTCAGAAAAACATCATCACGAATGTAAGCACAAACGCCTAAAACACATAAACAAAAAAGATATAACCACAAAACTAAGATATAGAAAACAACAAAAATTACTCAGACACACAAACATAGACGCAGTAATATTTACCTAGACGCCAAAAAACACAGAAAGATAAACATAGATATAGTAGAAGGTTATGGAAAGCTAGAACATGACACTGACCATCAGCAAACAACCAGTAGCAGCTTCTTAGGTGCATTCGCTCATGTCTCCATTCTCATGTCTATGTTCATGATTGAAGGTCACAAAAATATCATTAAAATATAATGTCCGTCGTATGATAGATCATATATCTTACCTGACCGGGTAAAAATCGTATCAGTCTTTGATTTATAATGTATATTATCTTGAATTACTTTTCGAATTATCATCATTTTACCTGACAAACTGATCTAAATAACGAATAAGCTTTATTGATTTAATTAACAATTATATTTAATTGATTTAATTAACAATTATATTTAATTAATTTATAATTAATTAAATTGATTCAATTGAGAATAACATTTTAATGATTTAATTAACGATGATATTTTATATTCAAATGTTTATTAACATAGTAAACCAACATACTCAATGTGTTTGTTGTTGACACTTTTGAAATTTATTAAAGAGAGAAATAAGAGCTGTAAGCTTAGCCAGGACCTTTCAAATTATAATGTACATTATTTGTAATTTAAAATTGTTTTGGGAAAATGTGCTGAAAAGTTGGATTTCATTTTAAATATAAAGATAATCCGGTCTTTTTGAGTTTCTTCTAAATCAGGAGTGAGCATACTACGGCCCACGATGCTATTTAATGCGGCCCGCGAGGCCTTGTTTCGCCAAAAAAGGTTGTCAGCCAGAAATTATGACCAAAAAAGGAGCGACAAATTTTTTAAAAATCTCCCCCGGGTCAAAAAAATTAGCTTTTTAAGTACACATGCGGCCCTTCAAATAAAATAGTTCTCAGTGCGGCCCTCACAGCAAAACGTTTGCCTACCCCTGTTCTAAAGGGTGCACTATTTTAGAATTGTCAAAGTGGTATTAATACAGTATCACAAAAGAACAAAGTGGTTGATGTCGTTTTTTGATTGTCACTGGATAAATAATATCCAGTTTCTTGCTGGTGCATACATTTATGGGAATGATTTACAAGTGAAAAAATTGTTCTATAATTCTTAAATTTTTGCCCTTTGAAAAATTAGCAAAGTAAACATTTTCCTGCAAGTCAATTTTAATCAAAATTTTTTTTCCCAAACAACATCAACAAACATTAACTTGTGATTGCTAAATATTCACAACAAACTTGTGGAAAATGAAAAAGATAAACAAAAAACGAAAACCCTGGAAAAAAATATGCAAAAGAGGAAAGTGACGGATGTAATGTTTGAGGCGGTTATAGATGAATGTTGTCCAGCCGTCCTCTATCCAGGTTTCCAGCTGCTGTTGATGTTGTTGTTGATGTTTTGTTGTTGTTGATGTTTTTGTTGTTGATGATGTTTTTGTTGTTGTTTTTGTTGTTGTTGTGTCGGCCAAATTTTTGAAGCTATAAATTTCAACATTTCTTGTCTGGTCCCTTGAAATATTCAGCTAATTTTTATACCAGTGTCGTCGTCGTCGCTATCGTCATAGTCGTTAATGTCAGTTTAATGACATCATTTATTTGCTGTTAGGTGTTTTGATGTTTTTGTTGTCTAGAAGCACTTTTGAGTTGCTAATTAAATTTGTTTATTAATGAATAGAAAAAATGTGAAACCCATGAAGAGATGATCTAACTTTTTCTATTTTAATACCATCGTTCAATAGTCCGTAACGCTGGTAGATATAAAAGAGGTATCATGAATGATATCACAATTATTCACCAAGTATGTATATGTACGTGTATGTCGCACCGTTAATTCGGCGGCTTGCTTCAAAATTCAAGTGCCGTCGTGCACGCTCTCTGGTGCTGGCATGTGCAAATAACTTCTTTAATGAACATCTTCTGATTTAGAGACAAAACTTTTGGTTTGGTCACTGTAGTATCTGGTAAAGATTCTAAAAATAGATTGTCAATTTAGACAACTCAGAGCTTAACATAGCAAACGAAATTGTATAGGAAAAGGTGAAGAAACAAGGAAACAAAGGAAAACACATTAAGTTAATATTCCCGCATAAACAGAGATACAATGAAATCTAAACATACACTAACATATACATACGTTCATACAAACACAAACTCATAAACACACACACAAAATGAAAATTCAGTGTACCTTAATATGCTTGTTGTCACAACTCCTTCAAAATTTCTTATTAAAATTTAATGCAGTCTTCCTTACGTTCACGTTTCGATGCTTCCATGAGATGCCCTGTTCCATATCTACAAATGTTTGTGAGTGAGTGTGTGTGTGTGTGTGTGTGTGAGTAAGTATGGCTATTTGTATGCGCTTGTTTGTGTACATGCGTTTGTATTTACTAGTATGGTTAGTTTTCTGATGTGTCCTTTTGTGCCAATGTCAATTTAACTTTTGATATAATTTTCAAAGCACACGCACACACATAACCACACAACAACAAACACAAAACAACGACCGAGACGTAGACCAGCCACAATCATACGACATCATCCACGCACAACAACAACATTATCATCCAAGGAAGGACAACGATCGCCCCCATCAAACATTCAAATTATTGAGATGAGATAGACACATGGACAATGTTTGTTTATGTCGAGATACACACACGCACGCACGCACACACACGCACACACACAAACACAGACAGACTGACAGACACACACACTCACACACACACACACACACACATATATATATATATATATGCTGGTAAAAGACCATAATTAATGCAGTAATTTATGGAATCTACAGAATTTCTAGCGTTGGATAGTTTTTTGTTACATTGCTCAATATTTCGAACCAAATTTTTGTCATCATTATTTATTTTATTAAAGTTAGAACAATATACAGTTTTCCAATTAATTCTCGAGTGTATAGGACCTATTTCGATTTTTCAATCATTTTCAGCACTTGTTGCAGTTTACATAGGGAATTTGTGTAACCCAGGCCTTCCTTTGCTCCTGTGATCGTCTCTGCGGTTGTCTATCTCATCTCAATAATCACATAAGAATGTGGTTAGATATATCTAGAAATGTATTGGTAGATTTCATAAATTACTATTTATATATATATATACATTTACAAACATGGCAGGTACATATTTTTTACACGTACACACGTTAAACAAATTAAAGTACAAATTTCCCAAAATGAGTGTTTCACGTATAAATAACAACACTTCGAAAAAGAGGCATATCAACTTAAACGCACGCGTATTTAAACATAGACACACACGTACACATACACACACACACAAAGACACACACACACACAAAGACACACACATCTTATATTTGCCGGTGAGGACCAGCAGAGCCAGCAAGAACATACAACAGCAAGTTGTGCACAACGGAAGACGATGACTAATGCCAGTTAGCAATGGGAGAGTTTGCCTGCGTGTACGTCGAGTCGTGTACAACTTATTGTATGGTTGTTGAGTGTACAACGTATTGTATGCCATCTATTCAACTTGCCTGGTCTTCCGATGCTAGCGGCTCGCGATTGTGTGCAAAATTTATACTTGCTCCACGTAAGTGTGTACTGTACACGTACACATGTATGATGTACAATTGTATGATGTGTAATTGTACATGTTTGTATGTGCAGGTGTTTGTGTATATGTGTGGCTCTATATTATACATTTTGTATTGTACGTACCAAGCGTATTGTTTACATTAATGTTGATCTAAAGCATTAGCCTGTGTACACGTTCAATATTGTATATACTAAAAACATCGGAATTAAAGAGCGGAATTAAAAATAAACTCACAAAATTCAGTTCATTTTACGAGACGGTAATTAACTTTACAAAGACAGTATGATCATCGGCGACAACCAGACAAACACGTCACTGCTGAAATAGAAAAATAATTTCCAAAAACTGAGTCGAACATTCGAGTACCTATTTGAGAAGAGTAATTAATTTTTGAGTGCATGGATGCACGTTAGCAGGGTTCGTTCTAAATGTGTTTCTTGCTCGCAGACTTCTTAATTAGTTTGGTTACATCGACAACGATACTACGTGCAAGTGTAAACTGCGAGATAAACAACTATGTATTTTTTTCTTGTTGTCTGCATTTGAAAGCTCCGAGAAATAAATTTTGTTAAATTCTTTCTTAGATTTCTTTTATCGAGATCACATTTTTTCATTAAATAGTTTTGTGATATTAACATTACTCTAAAATTTTTGTAAATTTGTGAATTTTTTCCTATTTGTTTTAACAAAATCTTATCTTTCCGTTGAAGAGTTTAGTTATATTACACTAAAATTAGTGTGAAATTGCGATTAATATCTCTTAATATGAACATGCCACATACTTTCACCTTCATGTTACGTTCTTTTCATGCATTCAGTTGTCGTCGTAGCCTATGGGAAGATTAGATGAAATCTTCTTATGGAGTTAATCGTCTTAGTAGTACAACCAGTGAGCAAGATGTCATCGCGCTCAAACAAACTTACTCCATACAAACATACCATATACATATAAACACATACACAAACAAATTCATACACACACATACAAAACATACAAATTTATACATATTGTACATTCACAAACATATATGCAAATGTTCAAATATGCTCGGCCACCTACAAACTAATGAACGCAAATTTTTTATTATTTAATTTCATCAAAAAAGGTAGAAATTTTCAAATTATTTCTCAGTAAACTGAAATAAACTTTTTAAAAATTAATGAAAGGAATACACATAAGCATACAAACGTACAATCGAACAAACAAACAAAAAACATACAAACAAACAAACATACAAACATGCAACAAACTTTTAAGACAATCCTAGTGCGATGCATTCAATCATCTGCCATAAAAGTGTGCCTCACTCATTTTTTTGTTCCTTTCTCACGCTCAGAATGAAAAAGAAAAAAATGTTACGAATGAAAAAACGAACAAATGAATGAATGAATGAATGATAACAAATTGGAAATAAACAAGCCCGCCAAAACCCACAGACAGACAGACACGCACACACACGCACATGTATACACAGGCACACGGATACACACATACACACCCACACGCGAATTAAACAATCTCATAAATTATGACCAAGATGCATTAGATGGACTAAAAAATAATTGATGCTCTTGTTTGAAGCCGTCATGATGACATCATCACCGTTGATGTCACCATTATTACATCATCATCGTCGTCGTCTGTGACCTTTGTGACCTTCCTGAAAAGGAAGTGAAAAAAAAAATTATATAGCGCTTGGATTTAACTCTTCCAAATGGCACGGCAACTCGTAGTCATATGTTTTTACCGTAAGACGGCATGTTTTTGCACTTGACCCCGAGAACACCAACTCAAAATCGGACAATTTGCCTCTACGCCGTAACAATTTGTTAGCGTCATCACTACGTCATCGTAGCATTATAACATTTTTTTCTAAGGTATCCATGGTTACGCGAAAATTACGTCAATGACGTTGCTGAAATCAAAGCTTAAAATATTTTTTGGTTGTTGAATGAATGAGCTAGCGTCGTCATAAAATGTACATCTATAATTTATTAAAAATATAAATAATAATAAAATATTTGAATAATTATAATTATTATTATTTACGTTATTGTCACCTGAGAAATGAATTAAGTCAAGCGAACTGATGGCAGGCACTCAATCAACTTCAGCCAACTCAGACCAGCAAATTTAAGTTATCAAAGAAACTTTTTTAATTTTAATTGCGTCTGCGATTTTTTTTGTATTGTAAAATAGTTAAATGCTCACCTTAACTTCCAACATACGCACGTATACAACCGCACATAATAACGCACATTCACACACACATACGTACAAACACATGTGGAAACATATATGCATATGTAAACATATACACGCATACCACTAACACACCATACACACACACACACACGCACACACAAACAAATGAACTTATATATATATATATACATATATATATACATACACATACACACATGCACAAACTCATTCAAACGCATACAAAGGAACCTGCATATTAAAGCTATAACAGTTGAATCATTATTATATGCATGCAGGCATATGCATGGAGTCTGTCTTCGTAGCCTTCATTTACTGGTTCATTCATTCTCATTATATTATAATTTAACGTTAAATAATAAATATTTTATCATAATATTATTAATTCTTAATTATTATATATATTATATTATATATTTATATTATTGTTGTTTTGCTGTTGTGTTTGTTTTAATAGTTTGTAGACTTCTTCTTTTCCAGTTTGTTCCGATATTTTATTTCGGATAATTTTAAACCACGAGTGTGATCATAATTAACTCAATTAAATTGCAATTATTAAAACAAATTAATTTAATTTAAATTTTTTAACCCATTTACCTAATGATAGTTTCTGTAATAAATAGTGATAAAACAATATTATTATTAATAATAAAATAAAATTTTTTTTACGCTGATGAATTTATATTACCTGCTAAATCAACTATTGCTAGTGTTGCAGTTAATGTTGTTGATGTTGTTGACACCTTCATTTCAATGTTACATCAACTCGGATGTTTCAGCATAACGTTAAAAGTTAGATCCTCCGGTAGACATTTTATTAAGAAGATCTGTTCATTAATTTTGATTATATTTATATTATTCTTATCGAAATTAACTTTTTGGTTTTTTTTTTAAATTTACTTGATTGATGGTGTTCTTTTTTTTATTTTAGTGGTATTTTTTCAATATTTTCAAGTTAATAAAGTTGCGTTTGTAAGTATTGTCATGTTAACTTTATAACTTTTAATACAACTACCGCAATTACTACTATTATTATTATTAGTAGTAGCGCAACCACTACTACTATAATTAGTAGTAGTAGTAGCGCAACTACTACTACTTCTTCCAATGTCAGTTACATAGTTCAGTCGGTAGAAGTGTCATGCCTTTCGTTGTTATTACACGATGACCAGGTTCAAACGCTGTCTGCACAATATTCTCAAAACTGCCTTACAGCATGAGTGTACGGTGTGGTGTTTGCTTCGTGGGTACAAAATGTGAAAGTGGATGCGTGTGCGTGTGTGTGTGTGAATGCGTGTGTGTATGTGTATGTGTGTGAATGCATGGTGTGTATGTGCGTGTGTGTGTATGTGAATGCGTGGTGTGTATGTGTTCTTCATATATCTGGACTGAATAAATAAAAGAATTAATGTAAGTTTAACATGAAACGCCCTGAAAAATGTGACAACGTTTGTAGCATTATTTCAAAAACACCAACAACACTAGCAACAATCAAATTTAGCTACATTAACAACGACAGCATTGTGAATAACAAAAGCATGGAAAAACTAAACAAAATTGTCAAAAAAATTATAAGGAAAAAAATTTTAGAAACCGCCGTAATTTATACTTTAAATTAGAAGACTACCCCCACAATGTTGAAAATGTTATCGATATGGAATAGCAAAAAAGCGAAATTTTAAAACTCTTCGAAAATCGTGTATTTCTCGTCAGTGTCATTATGGTTGGTGTTGTTATTATTATGGTTATTATTTTGGTGAATAACACACCACACACTCACACTCAAAAACACACACACACACACTCACATATACAAACAACAACAACCGCATCAACATCAATATATCAGTCGTATGTGTGTTTTCTAGATATGCCAGGTTCCTTCATGTGACGACGATAAATTTTATACAAAGTGCTCCAGAAACAATTTTTGATAATAAATATATGATCTTTGATATGTTTTTTTTTGTATGTGGGTGTTTACTTTTGACAGCTGAAAGTTGAATTTTGATTGACATTGTTTTTGATCAAAACAATGCCATATCATTATTTGAATAAATATGAATAAATGAACAATCAAATAAATGAATTAATAACTGAATGATTAAATGAATGAATAAATAAATGAATAAATGATTGAATAATTGAATGAATGAAAGATTAATTGATTGAATGAATGATTAAATGAATGATTGAATGATTGAATGAATGAATGAATGAATGAGTGAATGAATGAATAAATGAATGAATGATTGGTTGAATGAATGAATCATTCAATCAAAATTACGACTCAGCGCCTAGTACCACAATTTTGTAATGTAAAACCTGACACAAACCCATTTAGTTTTATTCATTTTTTCGTTCGTTTAATTTGGACATTTTTCGATTTGATTATGCATCCACTAACTCATTTTCTCAATCATATTTTACTTGTACGTTCATTCATTCGTTCACTTATTCAATCAATAATTAATTAATTCATTCATCCATTATTCATTCATTCATTCGTTTGTTCGTTCATTCATTCATTCGTTCATTCATCCATTGGACATTGCAGGCCAGTATCGGAAATAAATTGCTGGACCTTGCCTAATTAGTGTGATCTCATACAATAAATTGCTCAAACATGTTGCTACATTGTATGAATGTCTGTATGTATGTAATATATGTATGTTTGTATGTATATTTATGTATGTGTGTATGTATGTGTGCATGTATGTGTGTGTGCTTTTCTGTATGTGTGCATATATGTATGTATGTATGTGTATACCTTTCCGTACTTCCACACACTCTACAGCCTTCATTCATTTGTTTTGGTGCTCTCGTGTGTGGGTATTTTTGTAAATCTGAACACATTTTGTGTACCAACACGCGTTTATTTTATGTGTACGTTTTTATTAATACATTCGCGTACACTTTTGTATTTTAGACAAAGATGGGATTAGTATTATCGTGTACTTTCAGGTAATTTTGATAGTATGTATGCCTATGCTGGAGTTGCAACATAAGACATGGCCAGAAAATAAATTTAATTATTGTTTGTTTTTTTTTATCCGTATTTCATATTTTACTTGAATGAGTTCATTAGTTAAATTGTATCAAATAAATATGTTATATTACTGATAATGTTTGTGAATATGTAGTAGATAAAAGGGCTTCAAGTCTGTATGTATGTATGTATGTATGTATGTATGTATGTATGTATGTATGTATGTATGTATGTATGTATGTATGTATGTATGTATGTATGTATGTATGTATGTATGTATGTATGTATGTATGTATGTATGTATGTATGTATGTATGTATGTATGTATGTATGTATGTATGTATGTATGTATGTATGTATGTATGTATGTATATATGTATATGTGTGTTTGTGTCTGTATGTGTTTATGTATGTTTGTTTGTATGTTTAAAGATACATTCATCTTAAGTCCAATTAAACAACCGACATTTCATTTTTTCAGATTATAAATAAACACTCCACCCTAAGTTCAACAAAAACAAAGAATTCACAACGAGTAAAAATGATGACAAAGAAGAGAAAAAAAATAAAAATAACAATAACAACAATCGTCTGGAAATTCCTGATTCTATTTTTAAACTTCGGGATTTCCACCTGCGATGAGTTAAACCTCCCTCTCCATTCCATCATCAAATTTTCCGATCATTTTGGCCAGTCGGTTTACGATAAAGTCGCCAAGGCAACCGCCATCATGGATCTCAAAATTGTTTCTCTTTTTTTGATTTCAATCGATTTTATTATTTTGAAACAATAATAATTATAATATTAATAAATTTTATTTAAGGAGGATTATTGATTGATCGATTTATTTAATTAGTATTAAACTAATTTTTAATTAATAGCAGTTACATTTTTATTCACAAATAGGTATTCGTTTTTACTCACTTATAATAACAATACTCTCGCGGTTAATAATAATAATAAATAATAATTATAATAATTTTAATAGTAAAAATAATAATAATAGCTAAAAATTATCAAGGATTACCTTCTATTGGAGCCCAATGTAAAACAAGTTGACGGTCAGAGCTTGACCAGTGACATGAAAAGGGCAGTACAGAAAATGCTACATAGGAAACTTATCGCTTTACATGTAAGTGTGTGAATTTGTCTCTCTCTCTCTCTCCCTCTCTCTCCCTCTGTGTGTTTGTGTTGTTTGTGTTTTCTTATGTTTGTGTGTCTGTGTGTGTTTGTGTCAAATTTAATTAATTTATTTAAAAATTAGAACACACAACAATACAATGAACAGATTTCAATTGTTAACTTATTCGCAGAGTCTTTCCAACATGTCTGATGTATCCTTCCGTCAGCACATATTTGATCCTACTCTTAGAGTTAGTCAACATTTTTAAAATTCTTGAAATTTTTGAAATTCTTATTTATTTCTCTCTCTCTATCTTTCTCTCTCTCTCTTTTTCTCTTTCTTTCTTTCTCTCTCTCTCTCTCTCTCTCTCTCTCTCTGTTTCTCTCTTTTTTCATTTTTACGATCCCTTTTCTTGCTTCGTCTTTTTTTATATATCTTCATCTACTAATCTTATAATTATTCTTGTTGAAAACTAAATCCAATACATTGAAGAATTTATAGGCATGATATTTTTGATTAACAAGTAGGCCTGCAGTTTAAAAAATAAAATAATAACATATATACGTATGTAGTAGTTATAAACTTTTGAATGATAAATTGATAACCGACACTTATGTATGTATGTGAGTGTGTATGCATGTCTTTGTGCGTGTATATGTACCCGTGCACGTGCGTGTTTGCGATTAAAGTTTGTATGGAGTAGGGTATAAATTATGATCGTTCATAAGAGAGCGAATGTGTCAGTGTGAACGAGATGAAATTGAAATACTGCTTGTTTAGGTGCGTTACTTCTTTTAACAGGCAACATTTTTATCATTTTTGTCATCGTCATCAGCATCGTCGTCATAATCATCTTCATAATCATAATCATAATTATTCTCCTCCTCCTCTTCCTACTCCTCCTCCTCATCATCTTCATCATCATCATCTTTTTCATCATCATCATCTTCCTCATCATCAGTTGTCTCTCAGCAGTGAATAAATTTTCAGCCGGTGACAAGGTGCAAACGCATTGCAGTTTTTTATATTCTCCACTTTTACAAATTATTTTCTTTTTATTATTTTTCAAAAAAAAGAGGCACAGCTCTTGTTATTGTTATTAGCATAAACATTGTGCGGAGACCAATCGATACATGCGTAACGTTATTTTTATACGTATAATATTCCGTGCGAGCGTGTGTGTATGTGCCCAGCTTAGCGATGCTTTTGATTCTGCTAATTAATGTTTTATAATTGCTTTTTCTGAATTTTTATGCACCTAAAAACATATTCAATACCTGTACGTACATATATGAATGTATGAAATTATATATATGTATTTATTTATATGTGCGTGTGTATGTGTTTGTATTTATTTTAATATGTCTAAGTGACACACAATTTTCATCACGTACTACACACAAACTCACGCGCACACACACACACACGTACACACACACGTAAACACACACACACACGTAAACACACACATACACACGTACACATACACATAACAGCAACCAGCAACACATTAATTTTTCCAGATGACATACCCCGAGTCGAAGAATTTAAACTACACTGACTTCATACTCGTCCGCAGTGCACAGTTCAACGACATGACTGTAAACTTCACAATGAGCACTGTGCACATCCCTAACAGTGTCTACGAGAAGTGTAAGTTTCCGTATGTGTGTGTTTGGGAATGTGTGTGTATTTATGTGTGTGTGTGTGTGTGTGTGTCTATTTGTGTGCGTGGGCATGTATGTGTATGTGTTTGTAGTTATTTGGAAATATCCACACGTATATCATTAGACAGAATAGTTTTTGTTGAATAGCAAATATCAAAAGTTGATAGGACGAACAATGCATCCATTAGCATTACAATCATAGACCAAAAATAGGCTAGGCTAAAAAAAACATAGAGAAAAAAACATGTCCAAAATGTTTACAAAACTCAAGTGTATGTGAATAAACTGTGGATATAATAAATGAACCATAATGATAATTCAAACGTCAAAAATTCGAACAGACACAATAAAATAAAAAATTTAAAAATTATAGACACGCAAAGATAAACAGTAACATGAGTATTAACGTAGACACGAACATATACAAATATGTATACATAACCAACAAAACATATCCACTCCATAAAAGTCCTCAAACATACAACAAACTAATACAGCAACACTTTTACAAAATATAATCACAAATAACCAACACTATACAAATATACAGAAAACATAAACATACACCGAAGACAAACAGCAACATGAACAACACAAAACATGAACATACAACAGCGTCAGACGTCTTGAACGGTGTGGCTTGGTCGGCCAGTCTGGACGACACATTCAAGAGGAACAACGAACGAGATGAACATCTTAAATGGCAGTACTTCTGTAGCTCCACTGGCTTCCTACGCATGTATCCTGGTTAGCGACGGAAGAGGATACAATGGGATTCGATGGAGTTTAACAGGATTTGATGGAATGTGTGGATAATTATGGGATATGGTGTAACATTTAACTGGAAGTATTTCTGTCATTCTATCGACTGCGCATATATCCTAATTAATGAATGGATGTGATATCATGGGATAATGATGGGAGGTGATATCCTGATTAATGATGGGATGTGATATTATGGGAGAATGATGTGATGTAATATCATGGGATAATAATGTGATATGATATCATGGGATATTCTGTATCTGTATCCAAGGAGCATTTCAGTTTAGTTACTTCAGAAACGCTCAATAATGAGGGGACAGGATGGGATAATGATGGAATGGGATGCAACTTGATGTGATCTGATGTTCTTACTTTCAATTTTAGATTAAAATTAATTTTATTTGTAATTATGCTTTCGTATTCAAAAATAAACACAAAAATCAGTTTTCATATCAGATGAATATGTATGCTTCAGAATTCAATAAAATGAAGCAATAGGACATAAATAAAATGTTTTGGATGTTAGTTTCTGCAAAAATTAATATAAATTAAATATAAGAATCTATTAAAATGATTTAAAAATAGACGCGAAACGAAATAAGATACAGACAGTTTGGGTAGAATTAAGAAGATTGGCATGAAATGAGACGAATGAAAAAGCATTTGGTGTGGTTTACAAACGTTTTGTTTATGTTTAAATTGTTCTTGTATAGGAAGGACGATTTGTCTCATTATCTTTGTTCTCTAGTATTATTTTTTTATATTTTTCAGTTTATTGTTCTTAATTTTCTATTGTAGGCAAATGTATTTTAGTGATGTACGTTTAAGGATGCTTTCATGTGTGAGATAGTGAGATATTCAATTTTGTATCTTCATGTAAATGTTTGCCGCAGGTTGACACCTACACACACACACACACGCACACACGCACACACACACATACGCACGCACATACACACACACAGGCACAACATGGCAGAAGGTGAAGTCCAACCAGATCTACCCGAATGTTTACGACTGTCGTCTGCAGAAGTGGTCAGTATATTGGCGCTACGCATGGCATCACTAAATAAACCTAATAAAATTCCGTGCAAACAAACACGACCAAGGCAGACGTAATTGCTGTTGACACATACTCGCTCTAGAGTACACACACACACACGTAAATTTTTCAACACATAATTACACACACACGCGCACAAACATACCTATATACCTTTTTACACTCCATACAAATACACACACACATAATTGTTTGTTGATGAAAGATAACGCTTAAACCTTCTTTCTAGACATTAGCATATTAACGCGCAACTATTGTTTAGTATAAAAAATCTTTTCACAGACACTATTCTTTTTACTTAAACTAAAATAACTTGAAGATAGAGCATGCTTCTTTCAAAAGTGTTAGGATTACGAGATAAAATAAATTCTCATTTATTTCATCATGGCCATTCGTTTGAATATTTTCAGACTATAACACTTATCTTCTACATTTGTTTCATTCAATTCGAAAAATTGTTTTGAACTAGTTAACAAAAATTAAAATTTTCTTGCTTGGCTTATTATCTGACATTTCTTCAAATTTTTTTCTGTTTAAACCGTTTTAAAAAAAAGTTTTTATCCTAAAAATTTATAAATCAGAAAATAATTTTTAGTTTTTTTAAGAATTCTTAGTTTTTTCACTATAACAAAATAATTTGTCCAAAAAAATCATAAAAGACATACTTTTTCCTGATATTCAATAAAAAGTCCTCTCCACTCTGAATGCACTTCTGTAACGTTGCAATTGATTTCACGGTTTTTTTTGGTTTTGCACTGCAAACGAAAGACAGAAAAAAAAACTTTTTCGACAAAACATCTCGCATAATAACAGTCATCGTTACACCAAAAACCCTACAAAAAATAATAACTAGACAAAACATTTTGGCAAATGTTCCTACGTAGAAACCGACAAACAATTGTGTCACGATATAGACAAATTTCTTTTTGATACACTCTCTCCCACACGACGAACGACTCAACTTCAGGTATATACAAGCTTCCACATCGCCGAAAGTCGTCATATTTCTGATGGATGTCGGCGACGGAATGAAGAATAAGATGGAGTTAGCCAAAAAAACTGTCAAACTTTTCCTCGATACTCTCACAGATGAGGATTATTTCAACGTTATCTTTGTAGGTTTTCTACTCCATGTTTGTATCATTTTTTTAATGTTTTTATATTGTCAAAAGATGTTTTAAAAATTAAAAAACAATGTTATAAAGTCATCTTTTAACACGTTAACATTGCTCATTGTATTCATTTTTGTGTAGAAACATTTTAATTCGGCATACCGTAACTGCATTCCTTCTATCTGATTACACACATCATAACTAAAATTTCTTATAAACTCTGACAAAAAAAAATTTTTTTTCAAAGCATACATTGAAATAATTTTGCCAGTCGTGTAAGTCGGAACATTAGAATCATAAGTAACTCTATAAACCTCATTTCGTAAATTTTTAATGCACCTTGGGTTCTTTCTTCTAGCTTTCTCATTTTTTCTCATTCTATTTTAAAACTGGCTGGTTTCATGATTTCGTTAAAATATTTACAACAGTATTTTTTCCCTTCCTTATATCATTAATCATTCTCTTTATGGAGTAATTTTCTGCTTTTAATCATAGGCAAAAGTAACTTCTACTGCTACAACGGATTGCATAAACTGTTCTAAATTTAATTTCGCCATTGTCTTTTTTAAATTTTAATTAGTTAATTTGTTTTTTAATAGAGTATTACAAATAAAACTTAGTGTCTGAGCTTAAACGATGTTTATTTGACACTGCCGTGTAGAATTTTCACGAAACGAGTCAATGGGATTTTAATTTAAATAACTTTTCTTCCATATTTTGCTTGTGCTGTTTCGTCTCCATGGGCAGAATTAATTACAATTTACTTTAAGAAAATTTTTAAATTTGATTCTCTTATTTTTTTCGAAATTTTTTAACGTGCGAAAATAACATTGAAACATTCCCAGTGATAAGATGATGAAATGATGTTATATGATGTGATTTGATGTGTTTACATTAACAATAACAAACACAATTACAAACAGTTCTCATCGACATTCAACTACGCAGAACTGTGTTTCAATTTTTCACTTCTCCTGGCAAGTAACGAAAATAAAAATGTTAGTATTGAAGTATTAATTAAATGATAGTCTATCTGCTTTATATTAGCATTGTAATGTAGTAATATTGAATTGGGTATAGATTAGTATTCTATGAGAATAATTTGTTATCGTACTACTATGTCTGTTTATATTTGTTATTGTTGTTATACGCAGTAAATGAAATCAGTGTTATTTTTACTTACACACACGCAACCACACTTACACTACAAATACACACACACACACGCACGCAAATTTTCTTTGTAAAACAAGTTCAATCACATTCACACATATAAAAACTAACACACCGCATATTACAAGTACAAGGCACACACACACACACACACACACACACACACACACACACACGCACACACACACACTCAAGCAAACATGCCCGAGCTATTTTTTAAAATCAAAATTGTCAATTTATTTTCTAATTTTCATGTGAATTGCAGAGAGTGGTGACATACATTGACAACTACAAATGGTTTAAAAGCAAGACATCTTACGATGACGGTGTAAAAGAAGCCCTCAAGCTTATATCCACAGTTAGATGAATGAATGAATAAATGAACGAACGAACGAACGAATGAATGAATGTTTGATTGGTAAAAACGAATTATAACAAACATAACCATTATCAACATCTTCATCGTCTTCATCCTTTTCATCTCCATCCCCACCACAGTTGAACAACAGCATGTACATGAACCACATATGCGAAAGATCCCTCGTCATGCTGACATCCATGCTAACCAGCAACATCCAGACTCTCATCTCAGATATTAACAGACATCCATTCTTCAAGGTACGACGAAAACAAAACTTTACACACACACTTACACGCACAAACATACGCACGCACGAACGCAAACACACACACGGACAAAACACGCACGTACGCACGCTTGCACCAGCAAACATACACGCATCCAAATACGCACACCTTGTTTTCAACGTTCGTTAAATGTTATTTTGCAAGATGAATAAAACTTTTTTTGATATTATTTTGTTTTTGCTGTTTTGAGTCCTATTTTATATCCAAAAATTTTTCTTATTCTCCATTACTTTGTTTTTTTGCTTTTGGATTCATTCATCAATTATGAAAATTACCGTCTGTCATTTATTCATTCATTCGTTCGTTCGTTCGTTCGTTCGTTCATCACTCATTCATTCATTCATCCAATTCAGTTATTCACTAGTAGTAGTCTGAAATAAAGCACTCTACTTTATTAACGAGCTTTTGATTCTAATTCTATTAAACACTTTGCTTTTCTTCTGGGCTATCCATCTTATTCACCCACCCACTCACTCACTCACTCACTCACTCACTCGCTCGCTCGCTCGCTCGCTTACTCACTCACTCACTCACTCGCTCGCTTACTCACTCACTCACTCACTCACTCACTCACTCGCTCACTCACTCACTCGCTCACTCACTCACTTTTTCATTCTCTCAATTTTATCTATCTTTTTTTGTCATTTTTTCTTGTCTTCCTCTTTCTTTCTCCTCTTTTTCTCTCCTACTAACTTCCGCATGTTTTTTTCAATTGAATCTTTACTTTTACTTATGCACTGTTTTAGTTTAATTAACTTTTTATTCTTTTACATTGATTTCATTCATTCATTCATCCATCTATCTAATACCTGTTTAATCATTTATCTTTACATGCATTCATCCATTAATTCGTGCATCTACATTAATGCATGCATCCACATTTATGCATGCATTCATTTACATAGTCCTCTATCCATTCATCAAACCATCCATTTATTCAATCTATTGTCATTCCTTCATTCATTCATTCATTAACTCCATCCGTCCATCATCTAATTTAATTCTTTTAATTTCTCCAATTTTATCCTTACAATGACGCAAATGAACTAGGTTAAGCCGTTCATCTATTTGCTTGGCAAGGATAAGAGTAGCAGAAACCTCGCTAGAGATATCGCTTGCAGCAATGGAGGTTGGGATGATGATGATGATTACGACGACAATGATGATGACGATGATGATGATGATGATGATGACGATGACGATGATGATGATGATGATGATGACGATGACGATGATGATGATGATGATGATGACGATGATGATGATGATGATGATGATGACGATGATGATGATGACGATGATGATGACGATGATGATGATGACGATGATGATGATGATGATGATGATGATGATGATGATGATGATGATGATGACGATGATAACAATGACGGTGATGATGATAATATATATGTCGTATATTAGTGATAGCAAAAGTCGAAGTAGTAGTAGTAGAAGTAACTGTCGTTGTAGTAATAGCAGCAGCAGCAGTAGCAGAAGCAGTAATAGCAAATGAAGCAGTAGTAATAGTAGAAACAACAAATTTTGTAGTAGCAGTAGCAACAATAGTAGTAACTGAACCAGTCTAGCTAGCAGAAGTAGCAATTTAGTTAGTGTTAGTAGTATTATCACGGGAGGATGTGTTGGTATCAGCGATGCCATTGTTGATCAACACAGGATTCCATGCTCGCATAGACTCTGATGAACAAATATTTGAACAACTATTGGTTAGTGTTGGTCGGTTTCATTACATATTTGCTGATTCTTTTATATACTGCTCTGTTTGTTCAATCTTTTACTCTCTCTCTCTCTCTCTTTAGTCTATTTAACCGTTCTTCTATTTGTTTATTCACTCGTTTATTCATTCATTCACTTATTGATTTATTTATTCATATAATCAATCATTCATTCGTTCATTTATTCATTCTTTTAATCATTCATTCAGTCATTCATTCATTCACTCTTTCATTCATTCATTCCAAAGAATTTCATAACGGTCCTCAGTAACTCATCGATAACGAGCAACCGAGAAATTACATGGACCAACATATATGAAGACACTGCCGTAAGCAATGACGGTGCTAGTGCAGCTACTGCAGCTGCTGCTGCTGCTGATGATAATGGGAAAACTATGATGATGATGATGATGACAATGACGATGATAGGAAAATTATGATGATGATAATGATGATGATGATGATGTCGTGTAATAATGGTAACAAAGGGGAAGAAGATGATGATGAAGATGATTTCGAAATGACCGTGATGGTGTTATGATGACGACGACAGCTATGGTGATGATGAGGAGATATAATATGATGATGATGAAATGATAATAAAATAGCAACTTGATTTGACGATAGAAAATTATTTACATGGAAAATTGAAATACATTTTTTTCTCGCAGGGCTTAGACCTTATATTCACCATTGCCAAACCAGTACAAGTGAATAAGGTTAATATCTGTTCTGATAGGAAACTATGACGATGGTGATAATGATGATGATAAGAACGGTGATGAAGAAAATGATGGGGATGATGATGACGGAGATGACGACGATAATGATGGTGGTGGTGATATGACGATGATAAAAATAATGATGACCACCGTTAAACTTTTGATTATTTTGGCGGTTATATCTCTGGAGACAGTGATAATTTTTATTACAATAAAATGAGTAAAAATGATGATGAAGACGCTGATGATGAGGACGATGATGATGAAGAGGACGACGACGATGATGATTATGATGCTAACGATTTTTTATTGGCTGCTATTGAGCCAAAGGCAATGATCGTGACGCTGCTAGACGATGATTACGACGACGACGACGATGATGAAAATGATCATGATGATGAAGATGATGACGATGATGTTGTTGATGTTGATGATGATGACGATGTTAATGATGATGATTAAACAATGGTGAATTAATTTTTAATTTGTATTCTTCATATGACATATGAACTTGGAGCTTGCGCCCTTTATTATTTATTCCTCTACCTCATGTTTATGTTATAATATATTTTTCCAAACCTATCATTTCATAATTTTGTAAATATAACAATTATTATTCAGAAATTTATTGGCGTAGTAGGTGTGGACGTTGCTATCGTTGAGTTTGAGAGGCTGTTCAACTCCTTTCAAGTATATGCGATTTGTGTTTTGTGATGTTTGTCGTTACTGTTGTTGTTGTTGATAATGTTGTTGATGTTACGTGTTTGTTGTTGTTGTTTTTGTTGATGTTGTTGATGTTCCGTGTTCGTTCTTGATGTTATGGGTTAGTTTTTAATGGTGTCATGTGTCTGCTGCTGTTGGTGTTATGTGGTTGTTGTTGCAGTGTTTGTTGTTTATGTTGTGTTTTATGTTGTCGTCGTTATTTTTGTTGTTAATTATTTTATTGGTGTCGTCATCTGTTAATATGGATGTTGTTTGCAGTTGATTTTGTTGTAAAATCAACTACTTTTAACGTGCTTTTTCTAAATTATTATTATTATTGTAATAGTAGTAGTTGTAGCAGCAGTATTAGTAGCAGCAGCAGCAACATCAGTAGTAGTAGTAGTAGTAGTAGTAGTAGTAGTAGTAGTAGTAGTAGTAGTAGTAGCAGTAGTAGTAGTCGTTTTTGTTGTTGTTGGTCTCATAGATGATCTTTATAATGGCATAGCGGTTTCGGCCAGTAAATAATGCCGTCAATGTTAATAATTCTCCTTGGATAGTTTCTAAAGATTTTGTTATTATTATTATTCTTGTTGTTGTTGTTTTTGTGGTCATTGCTTTGTTTTGATTGGTTTATGTTTGGCTTGTTGTTATGGTTTTTTTTTATACAGTGATTTATTGTCTTCTGAATTTTCCAATGAAGTAGTAGTAGTAGTAGTGGTTGTAGTAGTTGTAGTACTGCAACAGTAATAGAATAAAAGAAAAATAAATACACATGAAAGTAGATATAAATAGCGAATATAACGATGATGGTAATGATCAATACAATATATACTACTTATATTACTATTATTATTCGAAAATTTGTATAGCGCTAATTACAAACAAAATGTTTCTCAAAAGCACTGTCTAAAAAAAAAATCATTTGAATTGCTACGATAAACCAAATCTTAAAATCTTATAATGAAAACAAAAATGATTTCAATAATTTCTTGAATAATTTTTCTGTCAGTTCGGGCTGTCTTAGATGACTTGGTAGACTATTCCAAACGGCTGGTCCACATACTGAAAAACCTCTCAGCCATTTTCAAGTTGGTTTGGAGCACACATAACAAGTTGCTATCATCAGACCTTAAGCAGACATTTTTAAAAGACAGTTGTTTCGGTGCATGCATTTTTTTCAAATAAACTGGCGCCATTCCCTTCATACATTTGAACATGATTGTTGATATTTTAAACAAAATTATTTTTTTGACCATTAACCAGTGCAGTTCTCTGAATATTGAGGTGACATGGTCAAACTTTTCCGCACCAACCACGATCTTAGCTGCCCGATTCTGAATTGACTGAAGCACAGATAACGATTTTTCAGGCAAACCAAAAAATAGGCTGTTGCAGTAATCCAGTCTAGAATGAATAAACGAATGCACTAAACTTTGAATAACATCTTTGGTTAAGCTTTTGCGGATTATTTTTAATTTTCGCTGTTGTAGGGTTGCAGTACCAGATAAAAACTTGATATGTTCAGTCATTGCCAGTCTAGAATCAAAAATGACACTGACTATTTTAAAGAGAGTTTTAACGTTGCATAACTTCTTCAGACAAATATCACAAAACCATTTAAAACTATCGAAACTACGTGTCACTTCAAAAGCTTCATCACTAAAACCAACACATTTTATGTGAAAACTATTTTCGCACTGAAAACATTGAATGCATTGCAAATTTTCTTTTCCTGATTTCACACATTTTGTTTTCGTACATTTTGAAGCCATATTAATTTGATTGTTGTGTTGTTCGTTGTCCGGGTGAGTTCCGAAACGAAAAAAACAGCAAAAACAGCATTAAATTAAACTTTCAAACGGAGAAAATATATATATAAATATTCGTCAAAATTTTCTCTATCAAATGAAATTAAATTTAAACTAAATACTCGATTTTAAACTATGAAATTAAGAAAAAATACGGGTGCAAATCAAAATGTGGCCTGCACGTGCTACCGATGAGCGATGAGTATGCTACCGATACTACTACTACTACTACTACTACTACTACTACTACTACTACTACTACTACTACTATTACTACTACTATTACTACTACTACTACTTTTTTACTTCTGCCTCTATTACTTCAACCATAACGATAATAATAATATAATTTAATTTGTATTATTAAAATTAGTGTTAATATTACTATGTTAACATTTTTAATATTTCAATAATAGTTTGAATAATCTAAATATGCTAATTAATTTGAATAATTTAAATATGTTAATTTTTTGCACAGCTCGGTGTCGACGCTTACGGATTCATAATCACGGAGAGCGGCAACGTCGTCTACCATCCAGAGTTGAAGGCCAAGGTGAGTAAAGGTCAAGTGGAGGTCAAGTGAAGTTCACGCGGGGTGACAAAATGTCGATTGGTGTTATGTTACAGTGGAAATTTTTTTGAATGGGCTCTTTTTACGTACTGTTGTTATAGTGCCTGTGTTAATAAAATCATAAAAAATCATACATGCAAACACACGCGCACACACACGCACACACACACGCGCACACACATGCACATACACACACGCACATACATACACACACACACATACATACTGACAGAGCAAGTATAAGTACGAGTTCTCATACAATCCTTCGAGTCACATTGTCGACTTGGAAGACCTGGAAAAGATAGATGTCATAAAAGATGTGAGAGTGTGTACATGTGTGTGTGTGTATGTACTTGTGTGTGCTTGTGTATGTGTTTGTGACACTGTGTGTGTGTATGTCTATCACTGAAGGAATGGATGAAAGATTGATTGAATATCTAAATGAATGAATGAATGACAACAGATAAAAGAAGCAATGATGAGAAGAGAAACAGCTTACATGAACATTAACTCTGTCGGTCTCTTCGATAATTTTGTTAGTATGACATCATTATCCTTCCTTATGACGTCATCATCGAAACTTATTTATTTATTTTTTTTAGGGTTTTTTTATTCAAAATATATTACTGACAATTTGTAGTTATTAAGTTATTATCATCATCATTATAAATTTTAATTATCATCTTTATTATGTTTTCATACGAACTGCGTTTTCCTGAACTTTTTTTTACAATTTGTATAATTAATTATATAATATTAGACTAATAAATAAATAAGTGAGTGAAATGTAATTATTCATATAATAATAAACTAATAAATAATATTTATGGGTAAAATAATTTTTTTGTAATCAAGAAACGAGTAAATATGAGACGAGGTAACTGTTTCTTCACGCCAATCGATCATACGTCTTTCAGGTATTTCTTATTTTCTGTATTCAATTTTTAATCTTTAAATGAAATAAACCATAAAATTATAGCGAAAAAACTTCCTCAACTTTCATGCTACTCTTCTTTGTGACTTTATTTCTCACGGAAAATGTATAACGCTATGGTTAAAGGCATTACAACAAACAAAAGAATAATTAATTAATCAATTAAATGTTTATTTATAAGTTATTAGAGTGAATGTTAATTAGTTGATTTCATTAAACCGTAGTTTCGGCTTAGTTCTACCTCAACAGTATGGGAGAGTATGGGTGGATGGAAAGAGGAAATTGCATGAATTTGGTTGGTTGATTGATTGAATAAATTTTTGAATGAATGAATGAATGAATGAATGAACGAATGAATGAATGAATGAATGAATGAACAAACGACCGAACGAATGAATGAATGAATGAAGAATTGATTGATTGAACCGACGAACTGCCTGGCTCACTGACTCACTGAATTAATAAATGAACAACTGAATGAATGAACAAACTTGCTTTGATGATATTTCATTTAAATAAATGATTAAACTTATAGTTATAGTTAAAGTAATGGTATTTGGTAATAAACAATAATTGAATGTTTTAATTATAAATTGATACAAATAATATTGATATTGTTTTAATATTATTCTAAATATTTCATGTATCTAATTTTAATAATGAAAAAAAAAACAAACCAGATTTTTCAAGTTGGAACTCTGATCAATTCACAGTGGCACCCTGGTTTGCCAACAAAAGAATTTATAAATTGACTTTTATCTTTAATTTAAAAATTATTTTTTATTTATAATAAAAAGATAATAATTTTTTTTATCGCACTTGTTCAATCATATTCACCAGGCAATACTGTAGCTTCGACCTGAAAGAGAAGATGAATTCTCGTTCTGAGACGTTGTACCATCAGTTAAAAATTGCTCAAACCAACTCTAAGATATACACGGAGAAATGTTGGCGACTTTAATTTCTGTTGACTATTTTCGTTTGTGTGTGTGTTATTACATTCGTGACGTCAGCATGGATGACATTGATACTGATGGGGATAGTGATATTAATGATAATGATAACGACGATGCTGAAGATATAATGTTGGTGATAATGATGATACTGATAATGACACTGATGGGGATGGTGTTGATGCAACAAACAGGCAACGAGGAGTTAGTAATGAACCTACTGTACGACATTGAAGCGACCAGAGGGGCTTCCAACAGCTGGATGAAAGAGAATTGGGATTCAAAACACGCTCAAATTAGGTCGGTTACGATGGCGATGATGATAATAATGTGATGGTGAGGATGATAAAGATGATGATGATGATAATGTGATGATGACGATGTGGTTGTGACGATGGTGACGGTGATGATGATGATGGTGATGATGAAGAGGATAAGAAAGTTGAAGAAAGTTGAAGACGAGGAAGTTGATAATGGTGATAAAAAAGATGATAATGATGGTAATGAAATGGAAGATAATGGCTATGACGGAAATGATGATGATGATGAAGAAGAAGATTATAATGATGAAAAAGATGATGGTAGAGAGGATGATGATAATGACGACGATATCAATGTTGTATCTCCAGGTCGTATGAATGATAATGACTTACAATGGCATTGTCTGCTCCGATGACGATCGTATTAACAAACCTAAAACTATGACGATGATGACATAAACATAAATTATGATAATGAGACTGACACTAATTATAATTATGTTAATTATTTGTAGGAGTGATGGGGTGGACATGGTCTACTTCGGAACGAAGGGAGGACTCACTAGATATTTTGTCTTCAATCAAACCAACCAAGAACTCTTCGAGTTCGAAACACTTTTTTAAACTTTTCCCTACATATATTAATATTTATAAAAATATTTATATCAGTGTTTAATAAAAAGTAAACATTCGGTTTTAAATTACTATTTTCCTAAATTTTCTTCTCTTTTCTCCCTTAATTTTTAAAATAAAATTATGAATGTATAGAGTGTTAGAAAAATTAAAGTTCCAATATTAAAATTTATTTAGAGGCTTTCTAAATTTGCTTGAATTTTAAAATAAAAAAAAATTTTTTACGCAGAGATTATTTAGAGCAGACGGCAGTTTCAACATCACAGTCCCTTTACTACAAAAGAGCCATCAATGGAGGAGAAGATGTTTTCACCTTTTCATTGCCCTTCCTAATTGGTTAGCTATATTCAGATTGCATGATTGGTTGGTTCTAATTGGCTGGTAAAATTGGACTGTTTCTAATTGGCTAAATATGTTTAAATCGCTTGGTTGGTTGATTGTGATTGACTGGTAGAATTTGAATGTTTTAGTAGACTAATTTTGTTAAAAGTACAACAAAAACGCTCGCAGAAAACAGTAGAAAAAAAATTTATTTTCAGATCAAATTTTTAACTTTTTTTAAAAACATTTTTAGATTTTTTTTCTACAAAACACTTTTCGGCAGAGAGCAGTATGAACAATGGAGATTCCTCGTCATCCTATCCTCTGCAGTATCAACCGCCATCACATTTGTACTCTGCTAACATGGACGACATATTGATTTCTGGTTCATTCATACTTATTTTATTATTCTTTTTATTTAATTATTCATTTATTACTTGACTATTTCTTTGAGGTTTCAACAAAACACACATAATGTACGTTATCAAGCGTAAACCAGGGCAGTTATACACGTTGTAATCTGTATTCAGTCCGGGTTACTGCAACCTGAAGAGCCAGCGTCTTAACTATTGATACATCTCTCCTCCCACATGTGTCATGTTTAAAGATGACAATGTCAGAATTGATAATGTTCACGCACACAAACACACGCGCACACAAACAAACGTATACTTACACATACTAGCCAGTGCGCCAGTGGTCATCCATAATGACGTCAGCGAGGGTGTGGTCGGTGTGGTTGGCTTGCTGATGAGGTATTCCCAGTTCAGACAGATCCTCAATGAAACTTCAATATCCCTCTGTCGTCTTGGTGAACATCAGCCGTGCGTGAAAACTTGTGAATCCGAAGTTCGTTTGTTTGTTCGTGTTTGTTTGTTTGTTCGTTCGTTCGTTTTTGTTTGTTTGTTTGTTTGTTTGTCGTTTTTCTGCTATCTATGTACTTTGATGCACTTCATTCATTTAGGTTATAGAATGTTACCTGATAGATCAAAATGGATACATCGTTTATTCTGAAGACTCAGCTCAGGTCCGTTGATTTATTTTATTGAATGGTTGATCGCTTGATTGATTGGTTGATTGATTGGTTGATTGATTGATTTGTTGAATGATCGATTAATTAATTGATTAATAGATTGATTGTTTAATATCTCACTTTTTGTCTATAAATTCAATAACATTTCAACTTGTAGTTATTAGTCGAATAAAAAAAAAAACAACAATTGAAACACGAACAGTTGGGCTATTTTCTTGGAGAACTTGAAGGATGCGCGCCGCGTATATTGAAGGATCTCATCATAAGAAACGAAGAGGAATCCAACCTGGAACGAGACCCCAACCAAGATGGCTACCACCACCATCATCATCTGGCTAACCTTGGCGATGCAACCAAAAACTCTGGTATATTCAACAAGTTAGTATTGATGATGATGAGGACGATGATGGTGATGATGATGACGATGATGGTGATGATAATGATGATGATGGTGGTGGTGATGACGATGATGATGATGTTGATGGTGATGATGAAAATGATGATGGTGATGGTGATAGTGATGAATAATGTTTGTCATTATACGTCTACAGAATTGAAGTTACGGACCACCAGGCAGTTTGTGAAATAATAAGAAAGTCATCGTCAAATTCAGAAGCTCTGAGCAACAACGTTAGCTAAGCACTCACTGAACTTACTCGCTCTACTGTGCGATGACTAAGTGATGATTAGAATGATTAAGATAGTGATGATGATAAGGAAAATGATGATTGAGATGATTTTAATGGTTATTACTGACAGAGGATTATGATTGTGGGTGGGTATTGTGACTGTCGAACATGATTGGAAAAATTATAACGATAACGATGATGATGGTGATGATGAAGATGTAGGTGATGATGAAGATGATGATGATGATGAAGATGATGATGGTGAATCTTATCACTATAAAAAATGAATATTATAACGAATATTTATAATATTATAACGGATATTTATCACTTCATCATCATAAATATTTTTTTCTCTTAATAGCTTTCGTTTACCGTCTTGTTGAACAAACTAGTATGGATACTAAGTGAAGTTTACATGTGAGTCAGAGAGCAACAATTTTGAATGGGTGTATGATTAATTTATGTGTTAATTATTTTTATGTTTATCTAAATTAAATAACCTAACTAAATTTGTCTGTTTGATCTATCGTCTGTATGTTCATTAATCAATTGATTCATTTATTCATTAACTTAGCAATTCATTCATTCGTTCGTTCGTTCGTTCGTTCATTTATTCATTCATTCATTTATTCACTCATTCAGCTTCATGAGTCACATTGGTTCTGTAGGAGCATTTTTTGGATTCAAACGTTCGTTTGTAAATGTTTTGTTGTTGCTTTGTATCTCAGTTAGAAACTGCGCATAAATAATGAATAAAAATATAATTACTACAATTTGATATAATAATAAAATAATATAAAATCTAATAATTATTAATTATAATTATTCATTTATTTATGCAACCATCTCTTCATGAAGTATTAGAAGTTTTAGAAAAAATATATAAACACAGCAAAGATGATGGGCAATAGTATAAATTTAATTAATTTTGATTCAGAAACGACGAACGAGACAACACCACCTCTACCAGTGACAGCGTTTGACGAGGTTCCGCCAGATCTGGAAACTTACAGAGTCCTTATGACTGATCTCATGAAGATATCATCGGCCGAACAGGTTTCATTAATTAGCTAATTAGTTAATTATAGCTTAATATAATATTATATCCTAATTACGATATTAATTATTATATTATAATTGCGATGTTAATTATGTTAATTGCATCAAAATGGCGTCTTACAAAGGGTCCGATTGTTAGTTGCTCCTATGTATGTGTGTGTTAATGTCTATATACGTTTCCAGTGTATGAGTGTAGGCCTATGTTTTTCTGCATGTATGCCTATTGAGTAATTTGTTGTCTTTGAAAAATCTACATCTACTAACTTTTTTCAAACTATCTGCGCTATTCACATCAATGAGGGTTACATTAACTTACAACTCCTTGCTATCCGACAACAATACAGGCTGGAAAGTGGAAGGACAATTGTATGCGGCAGTCCGGTTTTAATGCAGACGTGGCACTGGCTTGCCTGCGGAGCATTAAGAAGGCTTACGAACCGGGAATTCTTGGATTCAGACCATGCATCCAATCATATACGAGGTACGAGCGCGAGAAAGTTAGATTGCCCCAAAATGGAAGGATTAATAAGAAGGAGAGAGACATATGCACCAAGTTTGTTTTGTTGTGTTTGTGTGTCTGTGTGGTCTGTGTATATATGTGTTGTGTGTGTGAGAGAGAGTGTATTTTTGCGTGTCTGTATCATTTACTAACTCAACTTCGAAGGTAGTTATAGAAATTAAACAATCCACTTGAATAGCCTTATTCAATTTTGTATTAAAACTGCGTAAGTGGCCGTGTAATTTAAAATTTATTAGTAGTAGCAGTAGTGGTAGTTGTAGCAGCTACTGCAACGGTAGTAGTAGTAGTTGAAGTAGAAATAAAAATACTAGTAATAATAGTAGTAGTAACGTATTGTTTAAGTAATCGTTAAATAACCTTTAAACCTTTCCAGGCCATACCTGATAACGGATGTACCGCACACAAATCTCATGTTACTAGCAACTGATACGACGTGCATGTGTGAAGATACTCCCACTATCAGTAGCAGACCTGTCGAAGTTGTCAGAGGTGTGTGTATGTTTATGTGTATGTGTGTGTGTATATGTATTTGTGTGTATGTATGTTTGTTTGTGTGTGTGTGTGTTTGTTTCTGTGTGTGTATAGAAGATAATAATTACGCGATGGTGTAAGGGTTAATTCATGTACGCTGTGTGTGTTTGTCGTTGGAACCTCTGAAGCAAGTGCACAAGGGAGATTGACCTTCAACCTTTAACCTTTTGATAATAATAACATAGACCCGGCTGCAATGGAAGGGACGTGCGACAAGTTGACCTTTGACCCGAACGTTCAGCAGCTGAGGCCAACGACATCATCATCAGTACCACCCTCGCTATCATCATCAACATCAAAATGCTCTGTGCGGGTACAGCATGAAGATGATATGAGCTGGGTGAGTAAATTTAAAAAATTAATGAAATGAGAGTGGTAGAAGTAGTGGTAGTAGTGGTAGCGGCAGTAGTAGCAGCTGTAAATGATAATAATAATAATAATAATAATAGTGACAATTTAAAATTTGGTCGTAGTAATAGTAGCAATAACAATAAAAATCTATTTCGAATGAAACAATTAACACCACGTGATCAGAACCAAGACGAAACCAGCCAATCAGAAACGGGGTCTCATTTTTGCGGGGACGGTGTGTCCATTCACGTTCATCGTTTCAGGACTACTACTTGCATACTATTATCATTCATAATCAACCTCATTAATATTCTATGCTACGTATTACATATTAATTTTTGTTAATGTATGTAATAGATTTTAATTAATAATGTAATTGTTATAACACATATATTCATGTGTGTCTGTATGAGCTTGCTTGTGTGTGTTTTACGTCTGTGTGTTTGTGTGTTTGCGTGTGTGTGTTCAAGCCAGTAACTTGAGTTTTATTTATTGATTGCATTTCAAAAAATCTTAGAAAATAGATCAAACGATTTGAACTGTCCGATCGGTTGTCATTCATGTAATGTACTGTTGACCGTAGAATTTTTATTATGTATATATATATATATATATATATATGTGTGTGTGTGTGTGTTTGAATGTGTATGTGTATGTGTGTGTGCTTATATAATATACCATAAGTTATACATAGATACATTCATACATACAAAAATTTCTACAGGATTTACTTGAATGTTTAATCGAGTATGAACTAAGTTAAAAACTTGATAAAATGTGAATTTGGAGTTTGAATTTTTAAATATAATTTTAGCAAAATTAATATGAATGAATGAATGAATGAATGAATGAATGAATGAATGAATGAATGAATGAATGAATGAATAAATGAATGAATGAATGAATGAATGAATGAATGAATGAATGAATGAATGAATGAGAGAATAAATAAATAACTAAATAAAAAAAGTGATTGAATATATATATATATATATACCCGCTATAAATTTGGCTTAACAAGTTTTTTTTCTTTCATTTTCATATCCGTAGTTTCATGACGAATTCAAATTGAAATGGCTTTATTAATTTGAAATGAATGATGAATAGATGGATGGATGGATGAATTAGTAGATGGACTAACCAATGGATGGATTGATGGATGAATGAATGAGTGAATAAATGAATGTATGATTGAATGTATGAATGAATGGACGAAGGAATGAATGGATGAATCAATCAAAAAACATGTAAATTATTTTTATAAT
>NW_008704544.1:2028229-2029076 GCF_000326865.2 Helobdella robusta
AGATATATATTCAGATATATTTAAAAAGTTTTTTTTCTCTCCACACATATATATATATATATATATATATATATATATATATATATATATATATATATATATATATATATATATACATTTCACCATAGTTCAAAACCATTAAGAATGACACGTATTTATTTTTTAAATATAATGATCATGAAGTAACATAATAACGATGATGATGATAATGATGATGATGGTTATGTAGGAATACGTGAAGATGAAGATGATTTTAAGATGATGACGATGATGATGAATGTAGGATGATGATGATGTCATGATACGAATGATAAAATTTTTACTATGCTAAACATTTTGTGTCTGTTAACAATGTAACTATATATATATATATATATATATATATATATATATATATATATATATATATATGTATGTATATGCATACATTCGTCTGTGTTAATGTTATTTCAAAATGACGTCATGTTTGCTATGTTTGTTTATAATGTATATGTTTATATATACGTATTGTATGTCTATGTTTATTTGTTTATGACGTTGTATTTGTATGGTGTAGTAGATTGTTGTTTATATTTCGTTTCGGTGTGTCTTTATGTCATTTTAACTGATTAATTTTATTTTAGTTGCTGTTTTAGTAGTATTTATTAGTTGTTGTTGTTGGTATAGCGGCCGCCGTTTTTGTCGTTGTTGTCGTAACTACTGTTGTCATTTTTGTTGCGGCTGCTACAATTGCGGCTTGTGATGTTGTTGTTGCAGCTACTACTGCTTCTGTTCTGTTGTTTTGATGTCGATGTTACGGCTGTTGTTGATGTTTTTGTAGTTGTTGTTGTTGTTGTTGTGGTGTGTG
>NW_008704544.1:2031301-2048144 GCF_000326865.2 Helobdella robusta
ACATACATACATACATACATACATACATACATACATACATACATACATACATACATACATACATACATACATACATACATACATACATACATACATAAATGTACACACACGTATTCATATACACATATTCAGAGTGAAATTCACTTATACATTTACATATATAAGTAGATAAATATTTAAGTGAATAATATGTTTGTGTGTGTGTGTGCGCGTGGTGTGTGTACGTGGTGTGTGTGTGTTTGCATGTCTATGTATGTTTTTATGTGTAACTGTATGAAAATAAAAAACCTATATAAAGATCCAATTGAATGAAAGTAACAAATTTTTCTAAAACGGTGAAATGAATTGTATTTATATAACATTGAAAACTTACAGACATAAGAACAAAAAAATTAGTAAAAACATTAAATTTCATAAATTCTAAAAATTAAAATGTACAGTCGAACGTACAATCTAAACAAAATCGATCATTTAATACCTTTAATAGTGAAGAAGTATTTTTTCAATTTATTTTTCCATATAACATTAAGACAGACAACTTTTCTTCATCTTAAACTTTCACAAACGAATGTGTGGACAACTATCTATGTGTGTATCACTTTTTCACATCGAAATTCAGTAGCAGACTTCATCAGTTAAGATTCCATCATCATTATACTTTTTCTCTGTAATATATCGTTATAATCAGTTTTTAAACATCATTTTAACAGCAATTTAGACCAGTGTGGTCTAGTAGAAATTTATATCAAATGCAACTTCTAAATCAAATTTAATCTAAATTCACTTCAACCAATTATATCAGCCCGACTTCAATCGGTTTGTTATTTTGTAATGGGTACGGCCTCCGAACTGTAACATCCCGCTCAACTTCGGTCGGCTTGTAATTACCTTTGAAACTTTGTTCCCTCTGGTAGAAATAAGAAACAGCAAAGAAGGCCAAAAAAAAAAAGGGGAAAGCCAACAGAAAGACCAACTATTAAGCCGACATTCGGGCCCTGGGCCCGTTACCCTGATGAATTTGAGTGGGTGTTCAAAAAAGTGTCAGAATTAATTCAATATTTAATAAGTTTAAAAAGTAAAAAAAAGTTTAATATTAATGAATAAACAGAAAAGGGTGATGATGCACGCACACGCACCTGCCAATGGTACATTGTTGGAGCAAGCATAACGACCATCAGCTGATGACTGGCATATACCTTGGGGAAGATGGAACGTTTGTGAGATGTTACAAAACAATTTAAAATTTCAAGTTATTATGTTGGAGAAATATTTTGTGATTGAAATCTTAAACAGCATGCATATGCTCAAATGGAAAACTAAAATCCCTCAGACCAGCACGTACGCGTTAACAAAGTTTTCAAAGAGTGCACACAATGCAGAAACAAAACCAAGTATGCAACAGAATACAACACATATTCAACAGAAACGTATTGAAACATGAACAACAAACAAAAACGTACTTCCAGCCGGGCATGGAGCAGAAGCACACGGATCAGTTTCATTGCACCTCACTCCAAACTTACCAGCAGATGAACAGCTACATTTCAACTGACCAGCTTCAACGTAACACTTGCCACCATTCAAACAATATGTACAATTCCCACAATTCATTCCTTCCAAGTACTGTCCGCACGTGCAGTTATACGATAAATTTTTTGCCACGGGATCGTACAATCCCGAACAAATGGAATTAAACTGGCAAGGGTTACTAGCACAGACGGATTGCACACTCAACTGACACGTCTCTCCGACGAATCCAACCGTACAAAAGCAGGTGCGTCCAGTTGGGTCGACCTTTCTATCCACACCTTTGCACTGGCCCCCATTCAAACATGGATTCGATGAGCATGGATCCACAACAACATTACAGCTTACACCTGAGAATCCGGGCGAACAAACGCAGTAGGATGACAAGGAGGATGCATTTATGTAGCAAGATCCCTGGTTGGAACAAATGTTGGAAGTTGAAGGACACGGAGTTGCAAAGGTTTCACACCTGCTGTTGCCACTGTTGATTGTACATGGGCAAGTGTACGATGGATCAATTAGTGAGCAGTTCCTAGTGGCGAGGCATGGTGTGCTGGAGCAGGAGTTGAAGAAGTCGCAATGGCGTCCGTATCTGTCGGCCGGACACGAGCATCTGAGCGGTTCATTCATTCGTCGTTTTAATTGTTACCGGTTTGTGTTGTGAAGTAAATAGAGTTTTGTTAAAGTTTTGTTATTTCTTAATCATTTATTTCAACTTTATATTTAACATTCCTTAATATATTGTTCACAGCAAAAAACAAACAAAATCATAAATTCTAAACAAAAGATTGTCAGGCGCGATTGAAACAAATTTGAACTAGCAAGTTACACATAACTAGCCTATAATTAGTCTTCCCATCTTGGGACTCCAGATCACATATCCCACCATTGAGACAAAAATTTTGACTGCACGGACTGACAGACATGCACGTGTCTCCCTCGAACGGGGAGAGACATTTGCATTGTGCTCTCCCGTTGTTGTCCGTGCACGTCCCACCATTCTGACAGGGATTGTTCATGCACGGAGAAGCAATCTCACATCTCAATCCAGAATAATACTGCATGCATTGGCATGAGAACAAACTTGGCGAAACTTCCGTACAAAGACCGTTATTCAAACATGGATAAGAACTGCAGGCGTTTACAATTTCACAATTCACTCCAGATCTCCCTGGCACGCATTCACATTGATAGGAACCGATCTGATCGATGCAGCTTGATCCCACATAACACGGATTGCTGGCGCATTCCTGAATATTCACTTCACACATTGAGCCAGTCCAGCCTATCAAACAGTTACATGCATAACTCCCATTCTGTAACACTTGACATGAACCAAAATTTTGGCAGGGACTTGAATTGCACGAGACAGCAACCAACTCGCAATAATTTCCAGCATAACCGAAAGGACACTGGCAAGTATAACCACTTTTGTCGGCCTTTTCAATGCAGCTGGCCTGGTTTGTGCACATATGGCTGGAACAATTGGTTGAGAGGGTGTTACAATTAGTACCTATCCAGCCATTCTTGCAGGTGCACGTGAACGAATCCCACTCGTCGTTGCATATGCTGGTGTTACCGCACGGGTTGGATGAACAGACATCATCGCTCACACACCCCACACGGACTGATCCTTGATTTGTTATCTTCAAGAGACCTTCAGAGATTTTTGTAGCATCCGGCTGCAGTGGAATGGAGTACGAGTCGCCACTGAACTGGACACTCCTCAGGCATCCTTTGTATGACGGGCTGCTGCTGCTGTCTGGTGGGGCGTGTACGTGTGACGTTAATGATGGTGAAAATTAAAATCTTTATGGAATTATATTTTGTTGGCTTTGTTGAAATTTCAAAAATAAAATTAAAATCGTGTTTCATAAAATAAATATTTTGATAAATTCAATATTAGATTTGATAGCTTTAATATCATAGCAGAAGAAAATTAACAAATTAAGTTTATTTTTTAAAAAATAGAAAAATTTGTATCTAATGATTACAAATTAAGAAAATAACTAAGTAACTTTTTGTCGGATCTGTAGCCAGAGTGATGGCGATGTTGTTGCTTCTTGAAGCCGATGTCAGCATCATGTTCATTGTGACGCTTTGTGGCTGTGGTGGTAGTTGTGGCAGTTGGCTGTTAGTGACTGTGATGTTGGCCCAGGTGTCAAAGATTTTGAGGTCAACACTCATCCAAACACCGGTGTTCAATTTGAAGTTCAGTGGAATGGTCTGCTCTGAATGGTACATTGGTCGAAATTTTACATATCATGTTTGTAAATATTATAAAATGTGATTACAGTTAAAGGTAGCAAATACAAAAAATAGAAAAAAATAGTCAAGATCTTTGAGAAAATATAATTGAACTCTGACCTGTCCCAATGTCATTCTTCATCCTTAGAAACATGATTCCATTGTTCATGCCAACGCAGAATTGTGACGACGGTGACTGTGTAAGTGAGTAGAACTGGATGAACATGATGCACACGGCGTCCGTTTGGCGCGTTCGCATCTCGAATTTTATTTCATCGCCGAATGAAAATTGAGATGCATCTATGAGGATGTTCGTTGAGGCCGTCGTCCCGTCGTACGTCACTTCTGCCGCTGCAAAATGTTATCAAATAAAAATGTTTCTTTTTTTTGTTGTTGGGCAGTTTTTGTTTCAAGTTTTGTACGTTTTGAATTTTTTAGTTTGCATTCAAATTATCATCTTGAAACAACCGTTTAATTTAATTTGGTTCAACTATAATTTTTAAACGGTTAACTTTAATTTTAATAAATATTTTAATGTAATAAAAAACTAATAACTGAATTTTAAAAATTATGTATATGAAAAAATTTAATGCGGAGAAATGGCCTGACCCTGCGAGCAGTTGAACCCAGTATAACTGGAATAACAAAGACAGGTGCGTCCCCGCCAATCCGACATGCAAGATCCTCCATTCAAACACGTGTTTGCCGCATTGCAAAACTCTTCTCTCGGACATCGCTGCGTCATATTCTTCAGGTTGACATCCTCAATGGCGATCTGCGACTTGGAGAGGTCGACATCGTAGAAGTTCATTGAGAGGTTCCTGATGCAACCTATCATGCTGCTTCAATGATACAACATTTTTTTTGCATCAGATCGTACTACATAATACTAAAGCATTGAAAATGGAAAAGAAATGTATGAAACTGAAAAACCATTAGAAGCCATGACTGAATTTAGCATCGCCAACTTTAACGGCAGGAGAAATCTGAAGACATGTGATAAAAACAAAAACAAACCAAACCTAGCGGGGATGAACGGAAGCTTGTTCCTCCAAGCATCAGTGCTATTGTTCTGCGACAGTGAGCCAATGATGATGCTGTCACCTCGAGTGATAGCTGGTTCAGTGTCTGCAGTCTGGAGTTGCTCCGTGTGTAGCAGCACACTACTCGCTGAGTCGTAGACTGTTTGGTGGTTGTTAGTGGTTAGTTTTATTTGTAACTTGGGTGGATTTTGGTGGTTGTTAGTGGTTAGTCTTATTTGTAACTTGGGTGGATTCAGTTTGATAAAAAAAATTTTTAATGGCTAATTAATTCACTTTTAATTATAAAAAAAATTACAGCGAAACCGCCAAAAACCGGCGTAAAATTTTAATAACGTTCTTAAAACAATAGGAACAGCAACAACAAAACCATTAAACGCAAAATAAAAACAACAAAAAAACAACAAACTACAACAAACCACAACGAGCCAAAACAAACTAAGACAGACCACGACAAACTACAACGAACCACAACAAACTACAACGAACAACGACAAACTACAACAAACCACTGAATCCTAGAGTTTTTCCACTAATGAAGATATTAACTTTATACCATCTGCCATCACTCATGTTGACGTTACTGGCTGTCGATGTTAGGTCTCTAGCAGGCATCCACAACAGCAGCTTCAGCTTCCAGTCTTGTAGGTAGAGTGCTATTGGAGTTGCCATCAACTATTTATGAGTAATTTGATAATTTTTAATTTGATACTCAACATTACATTTGATTAATAGCGAAATAATTTGTCTGTTATATTATAAGGAAGCATTTATTAATCCTTATTAAATGATTTATTGATTACTTTCATCAAATTTATCATGACTTGTCTATAGACACTGCTTGAATATATACATATAAACGAACAAAATCAATTTTGTCAATATCATATACCAATCGCTATCTCATAAGATGGACTTTTTAAAAAAATAATATCTAAATGGGATCAAAGAAAAATTCAATAAACATCACCAAATGAATAAATGGTATAAAATACATTTTGCTGAAAAAACGAATGAAAGCATTTTCAAATAGACACTACCGTATATAGGATAAACCCAGAGCTCGTATTTGAGGTGACAAGAAACGTGATGCTACCAATACTGCTACTGGTATCATTTGGATTGTATGGATATCTGAAAGTGGCGGGACCAGGCAAGTGTATGGTTGATTGTCTCTCACAGTTCGTTCCCACGTGCGAAGGACTACACGCGCATGAGTACGTGTTCCATTGGTCGATACATTTTGCTGGAGTGTATGTGTGTGTGTGTGTGTGTTTGCTTGCTTGCTTGTGTGCTTATTTGTGTGTGTTTGTTTGTGTGTGTGTGTGTATGTGTTTATGTGTGTGGTGTGTATTTATGTGATATATGTTGCTATATTTTTGACTAATTTTCAAATGGGTATGTTTTGGGAAATCCTGCTTTTCATAAATTTTCAATGACCTTAACAATTTAATCGAAAAGTAGCGTTTGATTGTCATAAACACATTAAATTATGAATCAATGAACAAGAAATTAGAAACAAATTAAATAAATAGCTCGATATATCGAATGTTACTATCAGTAATTAGATGTATACTGTAATCATCCATTAAGATATACTATCATCATTCATTAATTAGATACATATACTATCGTCAACCATTAATTAAATATACTACCATCACCAATTAATTAGATATACTATCATCAACCACTAATTAGATATACAATCATCATCCAATACGTGTACCTCCGTTGAGGCAGGGATTAGGCTGGCAGACGTCGGAAACCGAACAGCCAGGAATGGGTTTCTCCGTTGCATTCCCAGCCAACAACATCATCGGTGCCATCACAATTGGCTGTGCTAATGTTAAAATGCTGATCGGTAAGTTGTTCGCTGTCAATGCCTTTTGGAAGTTTATTTGGTTACAAAGTTTGAAGTATGCAGAAAAAATATTGAGGCGTTGCTATAGAGAGTAAATTTTTAAATTTTTAAAGTTTTAACAAATGCAAATCCAAACAAAATATTTTATAATGATAAAATGTAAAAACGAAAAACTACCCCTAAGCACCCGATGAAATTATTCCTCGATTTGGCCTTACTCCTCATAAAAGGCGTCCACTGAGGCACCCCTCCCACAAACAACGGACCGCCCAACATCAAGCTAGAGCTGGCCGTTGTTTTACTGGAAAAACACAAAACCTCCAAACATGGTGTTAAGTTGACTTGAAAGGTGCCAAACTGAACCGCTACATCGATTTCAATTTGTTGTCGTGAAGTTAGGGAGAATGTAAGTGGTATGGAGTGTTTGATGGTTTCTGTTGGAAAGCCTGCTGACACTAGTAACTGGTTCTTGTAGAATTCAATCAGTAAAAATTCCTGTCTGTCATTCAGCGAAGACTGTTTTGTGGGGAGGAATGTTAGTTCAAGTGAGCAATAAAACATAAATTTACTAAGAAAATAAAAAATATAATGTTCAAAAAAATTTTTTCCAACCCCAAGTGCGAACAAAATAATTCCATCGCCGATTGTAGTGACGAATGTGATGCTGAGACTTGTGATGTTGCCAGCAGATGGTTGCTGCTGCGGTAGTGGCTGCACTTGTCTTTTCTTGCGTGTCGGTGACTTGTAGGTGAGTGCTGCTGCTAACTTGTCTTGAGGAATCTGTACGTAACTGTTTCCTCCAAATGTCGCCATCAATATTATTTCGCATCTGCGCCAGGGTTTGATTGGTTGCTGGTGAGTTAAACTACTATTCTATCATAATTTAATGAATTTCGTGAAATACTTTTTGAACGTAATAGCCAAGATGAAAATTTAAGCATTTTTATAAAACTCTGCTTAAAGCAAAATATGCACGCCATGAGAAAGTTGATGAAATTTTCATACTTGGCTCCCGAAGTTCCAGTGGGACAATTGCAGATGTAAGTAGTGACGGATGTTGGCGAGCATACGCCTTTGTTCTGGCAGGGGCTGGGATTGCATGGGTTAGGGCAGAATAGAGTTCCTTCCGAAAAAATGTTTAAAATTTATAAATTGGTACAACTCCATAATACGCTTTTATCACAAATTAAAATTTCATTTAGCATCATACCGATTCACCGTTCAAATTGTTTGTTAACTTATGGTGTAGGCGTACAACAATGTCATCAAAAAAAACGCAAAATTGTTGAACTTCATCATAATTCAACATCATAATTCAACATCATAATTCAACATCATAATTCAACATCATAATTCAACATCACAATTCAACATCATAACTCAACATCCTAATTTAACATCATAATTCCATCACAATCAGCAGCATTCATCATCATCACACTGACCTAATGGACAACACGCGTACGCGCCATTGTCCAGATTAACGCATAGCTGGCCGGGACAGGGATTGTACATGCAGGCTCCGGTCGGTGGGGTACTACAGGTCTTGCCAGACCACCCGTTCAAACATTTGCACTCAAAAGAACCGGGAGTATCCGTGCATTCAAAGTTGTTATTGCAAGGATTGTTTGGCAGGCATTCATTGATGTTTGCTTCACATCTCAATCCGCTCCATCCAGTTGGACACGTGCAGCTGTATGCTGTGTTGTTGTGGTGCATGTGCTGTGGTGTTGTTGTTTCCAAGTTGGCATGTGGTAATGGTTATGTTATAGGTTGTAAACCAAATAAAATACGAGAAGCATGTATTAACCCGTGCAAATTTTTGGCCTATAATCTCTTTGTAATCAAAATAAGTTACTCTGATACTTTTAACCCCTACGCCACTTGCCAGTTTATTTGACAAAATAAAAAAAAAATTATAAGTTTAACATTTCTGAAACGTTAATGTGCAAATCCCTAACCGATGTTATTGATAGGGAAGCAGGTTCCACCGTTGGTGCACGGGAAACTGAGACAGGAGAGCACGGGCAGTGGGGTGGTCCTGGGGGCAGTGTTGTTGGAGTAGGGCACGTTGCAGAGGTTGCCGGAGTAGTTGGGGGTGCAGGTGCACGAGTAGCCGTTTGTCCCGTTTGTCCATTCGACGCATGTAGCCCCGTTCTGACAGGGGTTGGAGAGGCAGGCATACACGTCACCCTGACAACGTTCACCTGGTCGGTCAGTCAGGTAAGTAAGCGAGTCATATTGAAAATTTGTTTTGCTTACGTGTGTGTGTGTGTGTGTTGTTATGGCTATGATGTACGCAATCGTATGAACAACTCAAAATTTAATTAATTTTCTCAAGTTTGATGTTGTAACAGTGAAATGTCATTATAATATATTTAAAAAAAATACAAATTAGGGTAACTTAGTTTTTATTCGCTAAGATAACAAACCGATAAACCCAGCGTTGCAAATGCATCTGTATCTACTCGGAGTAGCGTTGGAATCTCTGATACACGTGCCGTAGTGGAGACACGGATTGGGAAGGCAGGCATCCGTACTGAGCTCACACGTGGTCCCACTGAATGGGAACGAACACTGACATTGGAAAGATCCGGACTGTTGCATGGAGCATGTTCCTCCGTTCTTGCACGGCTGACTGTAACATTTGTCGATCCTTTCGTTGCACTGAAAGCCGGTGAAACCAGCTGGACACTGGCAACTGTTGAAAGTTTCGTCATTTACTCTCGTAAGAATAAAAAAGTTAAAAATTAGCAGTTGCTCTGAAAATTTTGAATTAAAATTAAACACTCAAACTCATAAATTTATAAACTTTGGAATACGAACTTGTAAGCATTGACGCTGTTGACGCAAATCTGCCAAACCGGACAAGGATTGCTTGCGCAGTTGTTGACCAGGACCTCGCAGTTGACTCCGGTGTAGCCTGGAGAACACACGCAAGCGTACATGTTGATGCGTGGCTGGGTGCACATCCCTCCATTCTTGCAAGGCTGACTAGCACACTCGTCAACGTCAATTCTGCAAGAGTCGCCTGTGTAACCTGATTGAATGGTCCGTTGTTTGGTTTGGTCGGTTGGTTGGTCAGTTGATTGGTCAGTTGGTTGGACAGTTGGTTGGACAGTTGATTGGATAATTGATATTTTGATTGTTTGTCTAGTTATTTAATCTGTTGAATATTTTATAAGTGAATTAAAAAGTTACAACGTGCAGTGCAGAGACTACTAACCCGGCAGACACGAGCAATTGTATCCGTTGATGAAATCCCAGCAAGTCCCGCCATTGAAACAAGGATTGGATGAACATTCGTTGATGTTGTCGTTGCAGTTTGTCCCACCGTATCCTGGTTTGCAGAAACACGTGTAACCACCTGCTCGCAGTAATATGACGTAACTGTTACGTAGTCATTCAAAAAAATCAATATCCTTTATGTAGCGCTTTTTTCATTACGATAGATGATAAGAACGATATCTTTAAAAATGAAAAATATTTGCTGGCAATGAGAAGGTAACTTAGCCACCACAAAATTGCACCAAACCGATAGGAAAATTTAAAATGAAACAAATAAACACAAGCTGTTAAACTGAAAGAAATAAATAACAGATATTAATATGGGAAACATGCATAGACCTGCCGGCTTATTCGTGCAGACAGACTTATCGGATGGACACGGGTAGGTGAACAAACATTGCCTGATCACAGCCTCGCATCTTTATTGAGTTACACATGGAATATAATTACATGAAGTTTACATCTTCAATCATATGAAGGTTCAACCATGCGAAAATTATATTGTATACGCTACAGACAGTACATTTCGTATTAGATAATCGTTTGAAAAATGTTTAAGTATAAACTTTAAGAAAAAATGTTTAAAATATCAATAATATATTATAACGTTTTAACTTTTTTACTACGTACTAAATAAAACTATCGAAAATAATTGTTAAAAAAATCGGAATTGAAAAAAATTAAGTAATTATTGGAGATGTTGTTGTCTCGTGCAACCGACCTACTTCCCATGTAATCAGAGGCGCAGATGCACGTGTATCCACTTCCAACATTCTGACAGGTCCCTCCGAAGTAACATGGATTGCTGGAGCAGGCATTTGCCAGTGAATCGCAGTTCTTTCCAATGTAACCTTGTTTCGTGTGTATTTTGTGTGTAGGTGTTTTGTGTGTGCGTGTTTGTTTGTGTGTGCGTGTATGTTTGTTTGTGTGCGTGCGTGCGGTGTTCACATATTTTGGTGCATTCACATGCTTGCCCGGGTTCACATTTTTTTATAGCTTGGTGTACCTGTACACGTTAACTGGACACGTACGATGGCATGATCTTTTGCCAAGTAGTAAGAAAAGATTTAGAAAAAAAATTTTCTAAATCTTTAAACTTCAATAAATCAGCTATCAGACAAATTATTTTTGCCACACTCAAAAAATTTACATCGATGAAATTAATGCAAATGAATAAAATATAAAAGCTGAAAGAACCTTGCTGACAAACGCAGTTATAAGAGCCAAAGGTATTCTGGCATGAGATGGCATTCCTGCAAACATTGGTGGCACACTCGTCAACATCTTCCGAGCACGTGACTCCTCTGTAACCTGGTGCGCACGTGCAAGTGAAGAAATTGAAGTTGTTGCTGCAGCTGGCTCCATACTGACACGGATTCGAAGCGCATTCATTCACGTCCTGAGTGGCGATGACGACGAAGATGATGACGAAGATGATGACGAAGATGAAATGATGATGAAAATGGTGACCATAATGTTGGTGATGAAGATTATCTCTCCTCACCTGCATCGTTACCAACCTGGTCACAAAACTGACCGGTCCAACCGGAAACACAAGTGCACGAGTAAGCACCAATGCCATCTACGCACGTAGCACCGTTCATACATCGGTTGGAGAGGCAATCATTTATGTTCTGTTCGCAGAAGATTCCTAAGAGTTTGTTGGTGTTGCGTTATAAATTTTTCTAACTAAAATGTGCAGTTTATTTTATTTTAAGTATTATATTAAATGTAATCGAATCTTAACACTAAATTGTAAATCAACCAAAATAAAAGCGTAAGTAAATTGAAAATATTTTCCTCAAACTGATAAGAAACAGAAGAATAACAAACCAGTGAATCCCAGGGCACACCTACAACTGAACATGTTCAGCAGATTATCACACTGGCCCCCATTCCGGCAGGGATTTGAAGAGCATTCGTTGATGTCTAGTTCGCAGTTGCTTCCAATCCAGCCTGGCTGGCAGTTGCATCTGCATTGAGTACAAATTTGAATTGAATCGTTCAATTCATCAAGAGCTTTCATCAATTTGTAATAAACTTGATAACTTTCAAACAAAACCAACAACAAAATTGACGATTTGAAAACGAACCTGTAAGAATTGATGCCATCAACACAAGACCCAGCATTCTGGCATGGATTGGACAAGCACTCATTGGTGTTGATCTCACAGTTAGTTCCCACGATGCCAGGCAGACAAATGCACGAATACGAGTTCACTCGATCAAAGCACGATCCGCCATTCAGGCACGGATTCGACTGGCATTCGTTAACTTCGATTTCGCAGGTGCTGCCAATGAAGCCACCTGGACAGCTGCAGGTGAACCTTCCTGCCTGGCTCTGACATGTCCCGCCATTCTTACACGGATTGTTCAGGCACTGGTCTGACGAAAGAGTAATGATAATGATGATTATCATTATGATGGAACTATAAATATATCCAATAACAAGGCAGCATTCATCTTACTTACTTATAACCTGTTCACAGTTGACTCCTTGAAAGCCTGCAAGACAGTTGCAAGTGTACTGATTGACACCATTGACACAGGCGGCTCCATTCTGGCAGGGCCTTGAAATACACTGGTCAACCAAAGTTTCGCAGAGAGAGCCAACGTAGCCGATGGGACAGGCGCAAGTGAAGCTGCCTGGAGTGTTCGAGCACGTGCCGGCGTTACGGCATGGACTGTTCGAGCATTCGTTGACGTCTTGACTACATGTGGCACCTTCGATGATGATGATGATGGTGATGATGGCGGTGATGATGATGATGATGATGATGACGATGATAATGATGATGATGGTGGTGGTGGTGGTGGTGGTGGTGATGATGATGATGATGATGATGATGACCATGAAGTGGTGGTAGCTGTGAGTTGCTGTTTGTGTTGAGTGGGTTGTGGTTATATTAAATTATAAAGAGGGATGACTGAAATTAATAAAAAGTCGGTTTAGTTGATGAAAAAAAAGATTTTCTTGTACGTTTAAATAACACTTCTCACTGGAAACAGTTTAATTAACTGAACATCAAACCTAGAACAAAATAATTTTGCAAATCGATACAGTCACACACGCACACACGTCAACACAGTCAAACACATACACTAAAGTACAGACAAGCAGCAACCGTGCAGACATACGCAGACAGACAAACACAGACACACAAACACTCACCTGTCCATCCAGTCAGACATGTACAGGTGAAGAAGCCAACACGATCTGTACACACTCCGCCATTTACACACGGGAAGGAGAGGCATTCATTTATTTCCTGCTCACAAAATGTTCCTACAAATAAAAACAAATGGATGAGTTGAATGAAGGAAAAATTAGATAATAAATTAATAATAAAATGTTACCATTGTTAATTTTGTGTAATAAAGAAAGTAAGAAATCACCTGTATAGCCAGCACTGCAGATGCATGTGAATCTGTTGACATCATTCGAACACCTAGCTCCATTCTTGCATGGCTGAGATGAACACTCATCTAAGAGTTAACAATTATCGGTTAACGTCACTAACAAAAAATTTGCATGAATATTTTAAAATTTATATTTTGATATAAAAAGAAAGAAAGAAGCGTTGTAAATAAATTTTAAAAATACGGTTACATGAAATAACTTAGGAATGAACAGGAATAATATGTACCGATATCGTCAGAACAATAGAGTCCAGTGTAACCGGGGGCACAAGTGCACCTGTACCCGTTGACCGCGTCAGTGCACGTGCCCCCGTTTCGACATGGATTCGACGAGCATTCGTCCACGTTCGTCTCACATCTGCCTCCACTGAATCCGGAGGCACAGTAACATGAGAAGCTGTTGTCAGTTCGAATTTCAAGTTTATTTTTAGTTAGTTTGACATTTATACAAGTTTAATTTTTTATCTTCAAATTTTTGTATGCAAAGTTTACGAAACCGTAAAGAAATGATCAACATTTCCAATGAATAGGACCGACATGGTACAAAACAAATCTACAACTGTTAACAAAATAATTAGAATCAAAATAGTGCCCACTATCCAATGTAGTTGTAGCACGTTCCTCCGTTCATGCACGGCGATGAGTTGCATTCATTGACGTCTACGTCACACAGGGGACCTGCCATCAAATGCAGCATTCATTAAGTATTACTAATTAGACGACCCAGTATGATTGGAGAATAAATAAACTGGCTTAGTTAGCATTACCGAAAAACAGATAAAAAAACAAGCAAGGCACCCGTCCATCCATTCTGACAAGCACACGTGAACGATCCGATGGTGTTGCTACAAATGCCGCCGTTCATACAAGGCCGATAAGTGGAGCATTCGTCAACATCCTGGGCGCATGTTGAGCCGGAGTAGCCGCTGGTACATCTGCACGAGTACCCACCGTACGTATTCAAACACGAACCGCCGTTCTGACATGGGTTGGATGTTACACATTCATCTGGTAGGATTGATTGCGAACACAAATGTCAATGGTTTGTGGTAGTTTAAGGATAAAATTATGTTACTGTTCATTGCAACGTTTTGTTAAAGTTTTGAATTACTGAAAAACTGAATGTGCGATACAAGAAACAAACCGAAGTGAACGTACCAACATCCTGGGAACAGGTAGGTCCAGTGAACGTTGGTAAACAAGTACATGCAAAACCCGTCACTGACTCCAGGCAGGAACCTGAGTTCATGCATGGTGCCGAGTAGCAATAACTTAGATCCGTGCAGTTTTTACCTGGCATAAAATATTGATTTTATTCATTAAAAATAATTTTGAATAAATGTAAAAATCTAGCGTCAAATTTTTGATTTAAAATAAAATTATAAAACATTAAAATTTGTTAAAATAAACTCCAGTTAAAACAATTGTGAACAATCCACCTTTAAATTGCGGTGGACAGTTACAGGTGTATTCCAGAACGAGGTCCATGCACATGCCTCCATTCATGCACGGATTGGGATTGCAGTCGTTGATGTTCAGGCAGTAGAGAGGATTGTTGGACTGTGGATAGTAGCCAGGTGAACATTGGCAGTTGAAGTTGCAGAACTGCGTTGGAGCTGGGCATTGCGATTGACACGTCAGGTTCGGCTGGCAGGAGCCTAGTATTACATCTCTGCGTAGAAGTAAGGTTTAATGCGTGCGTGTGTGTGTATGTATGTGTTTTTGTGTTCGTGTGTGTTCGTGTGTGTGTGTGTGTGTGTGTGCGTTGTGTAGTTTTTTATTTTTAAACGTTCGTACAATCAAGATCTATGAGTTAAAACGGCTCAATGTGAAAATTTATGAAATCCAACATGCAAAGTACATTAGCAAAATAAAATTAACACAATCGTCAATAAACCCACAAATGACCTTGACTCCTTGACCCCTTGCGAGTCATAGGTCAGCAGGGAGGCAGGTTCAGAGGCAATGCTGTAACTAACAAATCGTGGCGCCTCAAAACATCCTACAATCAATTAATATTCAACAAAATATTTTCACGACTTATTCCAATATTAAAACATATCAAAATTATTTATTTTATCTCTTCGTAAGATAATTAAATTTGAAAAATTCAAAATTTAAAAAACTTTCAAGTTGAAAGTTTATAGTTCATTTCCGAACTCAACTACTTCATACAACTTATGCCTATGCAAAGTAGGAGTTGCCTTTGAATTCGATACCGGTCAAAGTGAAACAGCGCTGACGGTCTTTAGAAATTATGACACTTCAACAAATGGGGCCATTCAGTAATAACGTGTTGGTAAGAGTTACTCAAAAATTTAGAAACAAAGAAAATACCTGTAAGTGAGGATAGAGCCTGAGGAGGTAATGATTGGATGGGTGTCTTCAGTCCACCAATCATCAGCGTGTCTGCGTTCAAGTTGTAGCCTGATTCGTCAGTAGGCCCTTCATGTGTGTGTTGTGCGTATGTGTGGTATTGTGTGAGTGTATGTGTGAGTGTGTGTGTGTGTGTGTTTTTGTGTGTTTGTGCAAATGGGGAAAAGATTTTTATCAAAGATTATAAGTTTTAACTATGAAATTTTAACGCGATAATAATTATTTATTGATACCAGCGACGATGACGTCATATATTTGATACAATGACGTCAAAGATGTCAAAAAAAACGAACAATTAAAAAAAACTTTCAAATCCTAACCGAACTTGGTGCTGATGAGAAGGTATCCCTCGTCGTTCGTTAAGTTGGCAACGTTGTCTGCCCTGGTTACTTGGACGTACTTCCATGTGCCGTCGTTAAATCCAGCTAAGCTACTGTAGTTGAAGGCACCTGGATCTGAAGCCTGTTTGTGTGTGTGTGTGTGTGTGCGTGTCTGTGTGCGTGTCTGTGTGTGTGTGCATGTCTGTGAGTGTGTGCGTGTCTGTGTGTGTGCGTGTCTGTGAGTGTGTGCGTGTCTGTGAGTGTGTGCGTGTCTGTGAGTGTGTGCGTGTCTGTGTGTGTGTGCGTGTCTGTCTGCGTGTGCGTGTCTGTGAGTGTGTGCGTGTCTGTGAGTGTGTGCGTGTCTGTGTGTGTGTGCGTGTCTGTGTGTGTGTGTGTATCTTTGTTATTTGTTTGAAGGTTATTGATTTGGTTTGAGTTTGAATGTTTATTTGTTTGAAAAATGAATCTATGTCTGTCTGTGTGTATGTTTGTATGTCGATTGTTTTCATTAAGTTGCTTTGTGTTCGTTTGAGTATTTGCTTGTATGCGAGTGTACTTGTGTGTGTGTGTCTGTGGCTGTGTGTGTGTGTTTATGTGCGTACATCCGTGTGTACACCTGTTTCATCACATGCGTTCGTTCATTACAAAGTTTTACATTTTTTTAGTAATGTAAATCATCATTGGCATTGTTACAATACGTTTGAAAAATGATGACAATAATGTTTATGTTGTTCTACGCAAATGTCATTGACTGAACGAAT